>NC_081407.1:65104406-65408202 GCF_030272615.1 Cryptomeria japonica | reverse complement strand
GGCACTTCAAGTTATATTCATTTGGTAAAATGCATCTCCTTGGATCTCTTCAAATCGTCAAGTCGTTAAAATCTTGCAAGGACAAAGCAATATTTGATTTGTAGCTCCAGTCCTTCACTGAGGGACAGGAGCGATTTTGACTCCTGGAGGCACTTCCGTGTTCGTGAAATTCTTCAATTTATATTCAACGGAAAGATCACGGCATTCTTCATCATTTGCAATTCGAAATTCATCTTGACTCTGCAGGGACAGTAAGATATTTGAAAACGAGCTCCGGTCCTTCACTGAGGGACAGGAGCGATTTTGCTCCTACAGGCCAAAATATCATGATTTTGCACATTTAATCAATTCACGAGGCAAAAACAAATCATTCCCAATGCCCGGGATCAAAAATCAAAAAAGTCAAAATTTGGTCAAAATTACTCAATTGGACAAAAATTCACATTTCATCATCAACACTTAGACAAATTTAAGCTCTGCACTCAAAATTCCAATTGAAAATAGACCATTTTGGCGAAATCATTGCATTCAAAATTTGCATCCTACAAAAGGAAGCTCAAAAAGCTCTCAAAATTGACTGGATTCTGGCCTAAAAAAGACGGCAATTAAAACCCTAAGGCTTGACCCTAAGTCCAGACAATTGACTGACTAACAAAACCCTAAAAACGAAGCGAAAGGCAAGCGAAAAACAAGCAAAAAGAGGGGGTCCCCATTTGCAATGGGGCGATGTGTGAAATGGTCACAACAGGTAGGTAGTTGAGATAGTTGCTGGTTGGATAACTGGGAATTGATTAGGCATGGGTTAAAGTTGTCAGCTTCTGGGAGACAGATCAGGGCCCTTGGATGCAGTCCATCCTAGCCTTCGGTTCAAAATTGTAATATCTATAAAAGGCAGAGGCCTTTCTTTTGTAAAGGGTTAGATTGTTAGATAGGTAGATAGTGAGATAATCAGAGCTTGTTAGATAGTTGGATCTTCGAGGTTAGAATAGGTTAGATCTTAGCAGTAGCATAGAGATGCTGCAAAAATTGTTGTAATAGGCAATTGAAATCAATATATAAACATTGATTTGGTGTTTATTGTCTTGTTTTCATCCTGTTTGCATGGTTTCTTTCAGCATTTTAGATAGATCTTTCTATTTTGGGTGTGCAGGTATTTGATAGATTCAGGCTCATACCACTGAGGATATATTGATTGTGTATCCTTTTGTGTGGTTAACCTGAGCCTTCGATTGTGCTTTGTTCAATTGCAG
The DNA here is from genome assembly GCF_030272615.1 of Cryptomeria japonica. Taxonomy (NCBI): domain Eukaryota; kingdom Viridiplantae; phylum Streptophyta; class Pinopsida; order Cupressales; family Cupressaceae; genus Cryptomeria; species Cryptomeria japonica. The sequence goes on along the minus strand of NC_081407.1, from coordinate 65,406,952 downwards.
ATGTCCGTCTGAGCTGCGCTAGAATTGGGTGCTTAGCTGTGTGTCTTTAGTCTGAAAATCTTCCAAGTCCCTTTGAAGATTGCACCATTCTTGCAAGGTTGTGAGCCATTCTGGCCAAGCAGGAATTGGTTATGTTGAATCCGTCTACCCGCATACCCGTGTTGTTAGTTTTAGATCTCCTAACCCTTTCCTTTTGCTCTTTATTGCATAAATTCGAGAATCACAGCAGACTAGCTTGTTGCAAATTGTAAGTCCCCTTGTGTTTCCAGCAAAACACATCGAGCCACTAAGAGATCCCGCAGTCAAGACTTGACAAAAGAAACCTTGAGGTCGTCCCCTTTGATCAAACCAAAAACAGCATTAGGGACCTCCTTATCTCAAGAGAGGAAAGGATACTCAGTGAGTTTATTCTATTCTGTGTTGGCCGTATGGAGTTTGCACCAATGCGATTTCATCCCCGTCAACAGGACCTCAAATTGAAAATCAACATCTTTGTGATGCCCTATACAATCAATTTCTTTGAGAAAGTGTGGACCCTTTGCATAGGTAACCATGATGTTGATGAGTGGACAATGGCTAATGTTCGTCTACTCATCCATAACTATGCTGCATTTAAAGGCCACCCAACACGCTTTTGTCTTCTCCATCAAAACATTGATCTGGGAATAGTTCTTATCCAAGATCATGGTCCTCAATTTGGTCTCACCTGGTGGCACATATGATGGTCTTTCCTTCGCCACGATCGACATCATCTCCTTATAATAATGAGACTGAACTACATGAAATGGGATGCCATTGGCAAAGTAGAACTTGCCAATGGCATAATTTATCTCATCCTTCATCTGCACATTGAATAAATCAGCTATGGTGTTACTTTGCAACTTGCGTTCCCCTTTCCCCTCAACCTCTCGTGATTGGGCTATGGCATTGGAAGTGGAAGTGGATGAAGGTCTAGACATCACTCCTCTCGTTTGCAATGTATGAAAAGAAGTATGTTGCACTTGCTGGCTTTGCTGAAGCTATGCCCTACCAGACAAAGTAGTAGGGATTGCAACTACTCTGTCATCGGGAATGCCCCAAAGCTTGTTGATCTCAATTCTGTATTGAATGTTTTTAGGTTCTTCCAAAAGTGACACTGATCCACACCTTTTCTACTCCAAAAGAGGAAGTGTGCATTGACTCTAGTCATGCTACCAAACCATGCAAGACCACAAATGTTGCATTGCCAGTTCCTTGTGCCGCCACCTGTCTCTGATGTGCCTGCAATTTTTTGATGCAAACTGTTTGAGAGGAGATTTAGGATCATAAGGACCCCTAGCATATTGTGCCAACAACTCAGAAGGGCAACCTGTACTATAATGCCCCCTTTCTAGCACACGTATGATGTTGTCGTTATCCTATTTCTTCATGGTCCAGCAGGCTAACGAGAACATTTAATGGACTTAGAGACCATTTGGTCTAGTTAGTTTCAGTTGCAGATCATTCCAAGGTGTTTGGAGGCAGTTTTGGGCATATTTACTATTTATAGTAAGTGATTCTGGGCATGGTTGTGACCTTCAATGACAGTGACATGTTGATGGTAAATGTTTAATATTGACAAAAGATTCTATTATCATTGATATGATTTATTGTGCATTAATAAAGTTAGTTATAAAGTTAAATTTAAATATTTAACTTTATTAATGCGGGACTATAGTTATTTGGGAAATATTAAAATAAAAAGGATCCCCTTTATTTAATAAGACATTGGGGACATAAAATGGGAAAAAGAAATAATGTTCATTTATCCCACATTGGCAAGGTGTGTGAATGAGCTCTTGTGAGAATGTTATAAAAGAGATTTAAGAACTCACTTGGAGGTATGCTGGAAAATATATGGAATTGAAGAAATTGTTGGGAGAAATTATCTTCAAAGGCTTGGAGGATGAAATCCCTCTTTGTTGACGTTCTCTTTGCTGTTGAAAGAAACAGTCAGGAGGATCGCTTCAAAGGAAAATCAGAAGATAGGTGTTTGCATTCAGGTGTTTCCTCATATACTTAGGGTTCTGTTGATGTGCTTTTTATGCACATGCGAACACAGAATAAAATACCAAGGTATCTTATCCTCTCTTGAACAAAGTTTCCCAACTGCTGAAGATCTCACCGAAGGATCAATTGGAGCAACTCCAAGGTTTTGATATGTAGGGTCTCTACGTGTGGATAAGCTTCTCGCGGTATGATGTGATTTTGTTGGAATCACAAGGGGACTTACACTCGATGACCTGAGCGTCTGATTTGCTTTGGCTATTACTGGAACGTGGAATTTCACTGGCCCTTGATTTTGAAAAAGGAAAAAAGGATAAGGGTTGATATGGGATCTATTTTTAACACTAAGAACGTAAGAGCAATGAATGACCTTTGATGAAATTCTAACTAAGTCTTGCTGTGACATCCTAGGATCATCTCCACAAGATCAGTGCGATCTTTTGAGGAAAGCTTTATGATGTTTAGATCACCGCTACAAGCATGGACACCGTCAGGTTGATGCATGTAAGTAGCCTAAGTGAGTTAGGTTGTAGTATCCAAAACATCAATATCCAAATTATAACACCAGAGCATAGTAACACATTAACACGGAATCAAGAACACACAATACAGTATACCACGATATATTCATGTAACACAAATTTCTCTGTTATATTCCATTCCAATCCAATGTGTCCCAAAATGTGCTACGAGTTTACAATATAAAGAGTTCGCGGTTGGTTAGGCGACCAACCGTCAGGCAACTACCTACCCATAGATATAACTTAATACTATTGTTTTCTTTTAAAGCATTACAAAAGCCTTATTTACTAATTAACTGGCTTTTACATCATCCCCCCCCAAAACTTGTTCGTCTTCCAGACAAACACCACAACAAAATAACAAGAAATATCTATTTAGAGGGACAAGAGGACGTCCCTGTTCCCATAGTGGTCCGTTCTCGGAGTATCTTCAGATCCCTTTCAGCAAGGAGTTGCTTCTCTCGAGTGGCTTTCAGAAGCCTCAGTGCATTTATTCGGTCCTTCTCAAAGGCAGCCAACTTCCGTTCCTTTTCCAGTCGCATGGTTCTCTCTTGAACCATTTCTTGCTCTACAGCATGGATCCTTTCTTTCAGCTTACTCTCTCGCTGTAGGGCTAAGGTGTGGTCTCCTTCCATTTTGCTCGTTTTCCAGGCCATCCTTTGGCGCTGTAAGAATGTAGTACGGAAAGTCCGTTCCATGGAAGTGAGAGCTCTCATTACTTCCTGATTACCTCCTGTATGCCCACTAAGGATCTGTGGTACTCCCCATTCTGCTACTATCTCTGGAGTTTCCGTGTCTGCCCAACCTTGGTTCCTAATTTTCTCTGAGAACTCCCTCTCGCAGCGTTCTGTCATAAATGCCAGTAGTGCTTCCGTTGCTCTTACTATAGCAGGCATATCAGATCCTCGAGAATTATCTATCATCCTCTTCGTGGCTGTCCTCATTACTTCCAACTCGGAAAGAAAATGCTGCGCAACCGGTTCCCATTCTCGGATCCCCTCTGTTGGTGAGGACTTACTGTGCCCTTTCCCGATTTCTTCAATCCTTAGGCTCTCCTCCTACTGATCAGGCCCCAACGATGGTGAAGGAGGTGGAACCGCTATGTCCATTTGGAATCTCGCTAGTAGGCTGTCTGCTTTTGTCTCCATGTCTGTTTCCTCGGTCCCCTTTCCTCTGTCTCCCTTTGGCTCTTCACAGTGTATTCCCCCTTCGGTATTTCCTACCTCCATGGTTGCAAGCGGATTAGTTATTGGTGCCAGTACCAATGCGACAACTCTAGCCGCTTCCACGCCCCTGGGTGTGTTTATATGGAGAGTGTGGGCCCCAGCACTGTGTCTCCTCAAGTGTACTAATTGAGATGGGGTCCCTGTGACCCTAGTTACCAATTGTGCCGTGATGGGAATCTGTGCTGGTTTGAAAAGTACCTTTTTCCTTACCCCCCATCCTGGTACGGCTGGTATGCCCCCCATACGGCTTTCTATCTCTACTTGCCGCAGACCTCCTACGTGTCCTCCTTCCTGTTCCATGCCCATTGGCTCCGTACGGAATTTTCCTTCGTCTTCCTTTGGAGATGATATGTATGTCTCTTCTTCCCCTATCTCTACCTCTTCCTTAGAGTTGTTGTCTTCTTCTCCTCCATCTTCTATGCTCCCTGCCAGTTCTTGCCTTGCTTTTTTCCTCAGTGTTGTCTCTATGGTTACTGTAAAAGTGTTCAGGTGTAGCCAATAATACATGGCTGGCTTGTAGGGCTCCACCTGGCTTGAGGCCACAAAACCTCTTCTATTTTCCAACGCCACTTGAGTTCTCAATGCTTCCAAGAAGAGGGCAATGAGGTGATGGGGCACATATAGAGTCTTGTGTTTGAGGAGCATGGCTTCCTTTACCCGGCTGGAGACGACGCGGCCCCAGTTGTAAATTTTACCATTTCTCAGTCCGTGCATGAGGCGTAGCATCCATATTGCAACATCAGATGCTCGGCTTGCTGCTGTTAGCTTACTCTTCAAGATATCCATGACGCATCTCCACTCTGGTGAGCTGAGATAGGATTTCTTCAGGCCCCTTCTATTGCTATTCTGCCATAAACTGCCCCATTGCTCTTCTGTGAGTGTATCGACACAGATGTGTTCCAGTAGCCACTTCTTTTCTTCTGTAGGCATTCTTGCTGACGGTTTCATAGCTGAATCGCCGCTACTGGGAATGCCGAAAACCTTGCTGAATTCCTTGGGTGCATAAGAAATGACCACTGTCTATCCCAAATAGTCAATTACTGATCTATGCTTATCCTGCTCATACCCATGGACCATGGCACGCAATATAGGCTCAAATTCTTTTAGGTTGAAGATGGGCATAAAAATGATTTTATCAACTTCTGCTTTCTTTAGTGAACTCTTTAGGGGGTGGTCCTCATTGTTTTCCCACCACCTCCTGCACTCGCTTCCAAGCACTCCTTCAAACATGACATTCTCCACATTCACTTGTTCTGATGCCCTCTCCTGGCTTTTCTTGCTGGTTCCTGGCATGGCCATTGCTTGCTTGTTAGAGGTACTGACTTTGTAATTTATGTTGTAACTTCCTGTTCTAGGGTTGCCGTGACTCCCTTCAACCATCTCGTGCGTGTACGCTGCTGTACCCGAGGGCTGTGGACGTATACTCTGTGGCTGAGGTGTTGCGTAAGCCGTAGCCTATTTCCGGGAAGCTGCGTACGCCGTAGCCGAATTCCGCCACCGTTCCGGCTGCTGGTTGCAAACACTGGTGGGTGCGTACGTCGTAGCCGAATTTCGCCACCCCTCCGGCTGCTGGTTGCGTACAATGGTGAGTGCGTATGCCGTAGCTGATTTCCACTACCCCTTCGGATGATGGTTGCGTACACTGGTGGGTGCGTACGCCTCTCCCTTCGCGCCACCTTCTCCCCCTTCGCATCGTTGCTTTGTGTGTCGCCGACGTTGCGTCCTTGTTCCACACCGCAGTTCTTCCCCACGTTGCGTACATTGGTGAGTGCGTATGCCGTAGTTGATTTCCACCACCCCTCCGGATGATGGTTGCGTACACTGGTGGGTGCGTACGCCTCTCCCTTCGCGCCACCTTCTCCCCCTTCGCACCGCTGCTTTGTGTGTTGCCGACGTTGCGTCCTTGTTCCACACCGCGGTTCTTCCCCACGTTGCGTACACTGGTGAGTGCGTATGCCGTAGCTGATTTCCACCACCCCTCCGGATGATGGTTGCGTACACTGGTGGGTGCGTACACCTCTCCCTTCGCGCCACCTTCTCCCCCTTCGCACCGCTGCTTTGTGTGCCGCCGACGCTGCGTCCTCGTTCCACACCGCGGTTCTTCCCCACGTTGCGTACGCTCACCCTGCGTCCTTGTTCCACGTCGCGACTCTCCTCCACGCTGCGTACGCTCACCCCACGTACACTTCCCTTGCGTACGCTCTTCTCCACGCTGCGCACGCTCACCTCCACGATGCGTATGCTCTTCTCCACACTGCGCATGCTCTCCTCCACGCGGCGTACACTTCCCTTGTGAACGCTCTCCTCCATGCTGCGTACGCTCACCCCACGTACACTTCCCTTGCGTACGCTCAGTCTGCGTGCAATGCGTCTTTGCACACCACGTCTCTCCCTTACGCCGCATGTGGCCTTCGTTGCTCCGCTTCCTGCCTGCGTCGTTCTCCCCTTCCTTCCCTCGGTTGTGCGTACGGTGGTATGATTGATGTGCCGCTTTTTCTCCTTGTTACTCTCCTTCACTTTTTTGGTTTTAGCGTATACTAAGCACTTCTTATATTTTTTCCTTGCTATCATTTTTAATGTTTTGGCTTTATTTTTTGATATTTTGCCTTGACCTTTTATTTTTAAATAATTTTGCCTTGAGTTTTTTCTTATTCTTTTTCTCTCCATCCTCTTCTCTCTTCGTTTTTTCTTTGTTCCACTTTACTCTAGCTTCCCATATTTCTGCTTGGACTTTGTGGAAATCGGCTATTTTATTTTTTTCCGTCACCATCACTTTGTCCTTGTGACCACCTATGGGTTCCACCATTTTAACGGCCACCATATTAATGGCTATGGATGGGTCCTTGTAGATTTTTAGTTTTGATCCATTTACTGGATCCTTGATGGGACTGTCATCCAAGTTGGACAATTTAATAGCTCCATTTTTTCCCACCTCCCTACTTTGTATGGTCCTAGCCATCGGAGTCGAAATTTACCTGGTCGGAGTTCATTCCGGCCATTGTACTTGAGTACCAGCTGCCCCGGCGAGAACTTCATCCGCCTTAGATGTTTATCATGCCAAGCTTTTCTTCTGTTCTGAGCGACTTCTATGGCCCATTGTGCCATTAGGCGGCGCTCATCTAATTTTTGCAAGGTCATGAGTCGTTCCTTTAGGCTTTCCTCATCCCCCCATCTGTTTCTTTACTGCTATCCGCAAGGTTGGCACAGTGTATTTTGCTGGCATCACTGCCTCTTGTCCATACATAAGCTGAAAGGGAGTATGTGTCGTTGTCGCCTTGTACGTTGTTTGGTAGGCCCACAATACTGCAGGCAATCGCTCTTCCCAATCCCCTTGCTCTACTCCACACATCTTGTAGAGAATAGATACGAGTGCTTTGTTGGTGGACTCTGCTTGGCCATTCGCCCTGGGATAGTATGGACTAGACAATGCGTGGAAAATCTTGAATTCTGTTGTCATATTGTGTATCACTTGATTGACAAAGTGTACCCCCCTATCACTCGTGATTTGCAGGGGTATCCTGAACCGGGTCACAATGTGTTCATAGAGAAACTTGGCGGTGCTCAAGGTTGTGTTGTTGGGTAAAGCTCTGGCTTCGGCCCACTTAGTGAGGTATTTTGTGGCCACCACAATGTAGTGGCATCTATGCACCTTGCTCGTCCTAAGAGGTCCTATGAAATCCAGTCCCCATCTTTCGAACAATTCCTGTGGTTGGGATGGGAAGAGAGGCATGAAGTCTCGTTTGAGTGGCTTACCTGCCCTTTGGCATGTGTCGCAGCTGGTCACCCATTCCCTCGCGTCTGCATAGTGTAGGCCAGCAGAGCCCTGCTAGCAAGATTTTCCGTGCCATGGTATCCGGCCGCATATGTCCTCCCGCTAGTCCTTCGTGAGATTCTCTTAGGACTCCAGGAATTTCTTCCTCCAGGACACATCTTCGTAGGATACCGTCTGGCCCCAATTTATATAGGAGTTCTTGGATCAATTGAAACATGGTACTTTTTAGTGCTAACTTCCTTCTCTCGCTTGGAGCCATGTCGCTTGGAAATGTTGCTGTAGAAAGATACTGCCCGAGTTTCTCGTACCAAGAAGGTAACACAGCTATCTTGAGTAAATGACCATCAGGGAAATCTTCGCTCACCCCTCCTTCCGCTGGCTCCCTGGATTTTATTCTAGATAGGTGGTTAGCCATTACGTGAATTTTCCCTGGTTGCACCACGATATTGAAAGTGAATTCCTGAAGCAGGATCAACCATCGGCTTACCCTTCCTTGAATAACCCGTTTGTTCACCAGGTACATGAGTGCTTGGTGATCCACGAAGAATGTGTATGGTGTGGCTAAAAGATAATGGCTGAACTTTTGTACTGCATATACCATTCCTAGGGCTTCCCTTTCCATGGTAATATAATTTCTTTCTGCCTTTGACAGTAACCTACTAGCAAAATAGATTGGGTGGTCCAAGCTTGAGGATCCAGGTTGCGTCAAGGTGGCCCCAATTGCAAAGTTAGAAGCGTCCATATGTACATGAAATTTATTTTCCCAATTCGGGTATGCCAAAATAGGTGCACTGAACAATCTGGTTTTGAGTTCTTCGAAGGCTTCGTTCTGCTCCTCGTCCCATACAAATGGTTCCCCTTTCCTTGTTAGGCGTTCAAGTGGAAGGGACACTTCTGCAAATCCTTTAATGAACTGTCGGTAGTACCCAACATGGCCAAGGAAGGATTTTATCCCTGAAATATGCGTTGGGTTATCCATGTCGAGGATAACTTTGATCTTATCTGGGTCTGTTTTTAACCCCGCCTTAGAGACTATGTGGTCGAGTAATCTCCCCTGTGGTACTAGGAACCAACATTTCTTGGGATTGAGTGCAAGTCTTGCTCGTCGGCACCGGTCCATGCATTCCCCCAGTATCCTCAAATGGTTCTCCTTATCACTATATATTGACTAGTCGTCCAGGAAGGCCTTGAAGTTCCCCGTGGCCATTTTTTCAAGAATGTGGAGTATGATCCTCTGGAACGTGGCTGGGGCGTTGCATAGCCCAAATGGCATACGATCGTACGTAAACACTCCATCTTCTACAATAAATGTGGTTTTGAGTTTGTCCTCCTCCGCGATGCTGATCTGGTTATAGCCGGAAAAGCCGTCCATGAAGGAGTAAATCTCATGCCCCGCTACCTCTTCGAGGATACTATCAGTAAATGGTATCGGGAACGGGTCTTTAATGGTTACAGCATTCAAGCTCCTGAAGTCCACGCAAATGCGGATCTGGTTTCCTTCCTTTTTCAGGGAAATAACAATGGGGGAAACCCATTCACTAGTTTGTACTCGGAAAATGATCCCAACCTCTAGCATTTTTTCTATCTCTTCTTGCACCTTGGCCGCATAGTTCTTATTCATGCGATAGGGGCGTTTCCACACAGGCGTTGCCCCCTCCATCAAAGGTATTCTATGTACGCATAATTCTGGGGGTACTCCCTTCAGATCCTTATAAGTCCGAGCAAACACATCTTTATACTCCAAGAATATCTTAAATGCCACCATCTTTAGCACAGGGTCCCAGTCATCTCCAACCATTATTACTCGTGGGTCCTTTTCGTCCCCCAGGTTGGTGCTTTGAACCTTTGGTTCCTCGTATTGCACCACCTCTTTATCAAATTGATGTGCCGGGGTTCTGTCTACCTCTGCCCCTCCTTCCTCGTATTCAGCAAATTGTGGCGGGTAGGTTTCGTCGTTTTCCAACTCGAGGATTTCCAACACATTGCACTCTAGCTGGAAGATCTCATAGTCTTCCATCTGCCAGTGGAATAGTCCACTAAGAGAACTCGTCTCATCTTCTGAACAGTTACCGAGGCGAAGCACCCCTTCTTCATTCGGCTCTATCTCGCCTTTTTCCCTAGCGGCATCCTCCTCCGAGCCAGAATCTAAGGCCACTTCTTGACTCACCTGCTGGTTTTGAAGGTCAATGACATATTTGTTCCCCTCACTTTCAATGGAAAGGGTATTTTTCTTCCAGTTGTGGTCTGCTTTGGCCACGATAAGCCATTCCCTTCCCAAAAGTGCATCATATCCCTTCCGCTCCAACGATATGACCATGAAATCTAAAAAGAAGTGTTGTGTCCCGATAGTTACCTTTTGGCCCATAAGCGTGCCCAATGGTTTGATGCCATGCTGATCAGCTCCTACGAGGTGGAAGGCAGGTGGCCAGAGCGTCGGCTTCCCCAAGGTTTTCCATGTCTCCTCAGGTAGCACGTTTACAGCAGACCCACCGTCTACAATGGTGTTAGTGAGCGTGAACTCGAGAATCTCCATTTCTACTACGGTTGGTGTCCTGCCTACCCCTACTGTCATCAACATAGGGTCATTGGTCTCCTTTGAGTGGTTCCTTTCTTCCATTTCCTCCCTGTGGCTCGGCCTCTTCCCCTCCTTCCTGGTCTCCTCCACTTGGTTTATAGCTATCCGCAGTTGTGGTAGTGTCTGCAACAGATCCACTACGCGGACTGGCACGGTGGTCTGTAGTAGCTGTTTCATTATGGTTGCTTCGGAGTCGTTTCGTATGGTGTTGGTGGTTTTGTGGGATACTGGCTTTCTCCGTTCCTCACTCATTTCCCTTTCTACTTCCTTTTGTGCCTCTTTTAGTCTTTCCTTTTCTGTACCTGGGTCAAGGTATATTAGTTTCCTTGTATGGGATCGGGTAATGGCCAGTACTTCTGGTTCTAGCCGTACTACCTCCAGCATGTTCACGCCTTTCTGTTTTGGACATTCCGCATCTTCGTGATTGCCCGGCCCACACCATTTGCAGAGTCGTCCTCCTTGTCCAACACCACTTTGGCAGTCGTGTGCAAAATGGCCCATTCATTACATCGTTGACATTGTATCATTGGTCTGCCTTTTGCATCGTATTGGATGCGACCCCGTGGGGTATTATTATTACTGTTGTTGTTACTCCCCCTCCGGCTGCTCCTGTAGCCACCTGGTGATGCGTCTGAGTTTGTGTTCTTGGAGGGTGTAGTGGGTGGTGTTGCCTGTTCTTGAGTATATAGTACCTGGGCACTCCTTGCCTTCAAGTTGTAGGGGCATCCCTTAATAGCATGCCCCAACACTTGGCAGATGTCACAAAAAGCTTTCTTTGGACAATTGGTTGCTGTGTGTCCCTCCAGTTTGCACTCTGTGCACCAGAGGTCCCTGCCCTCCCTACTTTCTTCCTTTTGCGTCCGCATTTCCCACATCATCCGTCTCATATCCTTCCGGAGTGCTTGTATCGTTTGTGACTCCTCCTCGCTTTCCTGATCACTACTATCTTCATCGCTTGCGCGCTTCTTGCCCTTTGATGTCTTGTTCTCGCTTTCAATATCCATGGCTCTATTGTATGCCTCCATGAAAGTAGATGGAGGTACTACCTTCATCTTTTTTCGCAGGGATGGTTGCAGACCCTCAATGAACCATCGCTTCTTTAATCCGTCAGCCGGGGTATTGTCCTTTTTGCCAATTAATTCTTTTAGTTTGCGGTAGTAGGACCGTAGCGTGTCACTCTTGCCCTGTTTGGTGTTGTATATTTCTGCGACGATCTCGTCATCGTCCCGCAGTAGCCGAAACTCCTCCTCAAATGCCTTAGCAAGTTTTTTCCAGGTATCCTTCGAAGTGGTGGGTAGGTCCGTGTACCAGTCAATGGCAATTCCATGGAGGGTGGTTGGGAATGCTTTCAGCTAGTTATCCTCATCATCCTCGCCATTGGCCTGCCATATGGTGACACACGTTTTACAGTGGCGAGCGGGGTCCTCCGATCCTAGTCCATTGAATCTGGGAAGTTTCTGTTTGTCGGGTCTTTGTGCCATCTTCCTCGTACCCCCCGAGTTATTCTAGGAATTGTTGAATGACTTGGTTGGCGCGGTTGTTTGTTCCCAATTATCACTATTGCCTATTGCCTCTGGGTTGTTGTGACTCTTGTCCCACTCTTGTGTATGTTGTCGAGAACCTTCCACCAGGCTCCCTCTTTCTTCAACTATCCGGTAAAGTTTCAAGTGCCTCTCTAGTTGCTCCTGGATACGCAGGGATCTTCGCACTATGTCTTCTTAGTTCCCTTCTTGTTCCTCTGAGGCTTGTCGGCTTCGATCTTTGTTGAGTGTATTTGGCATTAATTATTGGAATTGCGGTGGTTTCGTCGTTGTGTGTAGTCTCTCTGCTCTTCTTCCCTTCGGTTCCTTTCTCTATACTGTTGAAGCACTTGCTGCCTTCGTTGCTCCCTCCGTGTGTTCTCTCGTTCCTCTTCACGTTCCACGAGTACACATGCCAACAACTATGGAAGGCTACCCAGGAGATCATGCACGGCCTGGTTCACGTTGGGATCCACCCGTACCGTACCAGTCGAGACAGCGCTCAGTTCCGCTTCTCACTGTACGTACCGGTCCACGGAAACGTTCCACGCGTGAATCAGGTCTTGTGTCAACTGATCCTCCCTGGTTACTTCCGTATTATCCTCTACGTCACTGTCTGTCACCAGGTTGCTTTGGTCGAATGGACGACCCATTATACTTCCATCCCGCCAACTTTCCCTCCTGAGACCTTGAGATTCGACTTAGGCAATGGCGCCAAAATGTAAGTAGCCTAAGTGACTTAGGTTGTAGTATCCAGAACATCAATATCCAAATTATAACACCGAAGCATAGTAACACATTAACATGGAATGAAGAACACACAATACAGTATACCATGATATATTCATGTAACACAGATTTCTCTATTATATTCCATTCCAATCCAATGTGTCCCAAAATGTGCTACGAGTTTACAATATAAAGAGTTCGTGGTTGGTTAGGCCACCAACTGTCAGGCAACTAACTACGCGTAGATATAACTTAATAGTATTGTTTTCTTTTAAAGCATTACAAAAGCCTTATTTACTAATTAACTGGCTTTTACAATGCATATCAATGAAGAAGCGATAATTGAAGTTAAGCTTAAGCTGAATGATTCCAGTTGACTATGCAAGGCAAGTTTGCAATCAACAAACTGCTAGTAGTATGGATATACGAATTTCACCGTTGATCATACAAATTTCTTCCATTCATCTAATAACATGAAATCAAATTTGAGAAGTATAGAGACCATGGAAATTGTTGAATCGACCCATAGAATTCACCATTTCTTCAATGAAGTTTACAAGTCTTTTGCAACAATATCTTGGCAAGAATCTTTGCCTTCTCTTTCTACTGTACACTAACTATTTCCTACTCTTTGACTATTCACTATTAACCTTTGCAAATGAGGAGCCAGGGCTTCATATACTATATAGAGAACCCTTTACAAACAAACGACTTTGATTGACTTAGAATCAATGGCTAGGATTACCCCTAATTAGGGTTTGTTACAACAAACTTCCTTAGCCAATTAGAAAATTACATTCCCAGAGCGAGGACCAATAGGAAGCAGGGGTTGGTACACCGAAGTTTGTGCCGCCTTCGATGAGTCAGGTACATTGAATCTGGACATGCTAAGGTGGACCAATCTGACTAGAGGAGCAGTGACTGGGATGCCACCTTGTTTGACGTTTGTATCTTGGTTGATCCTCCTCTGTCCTTGATGCGATGAATGATGCACTCCTTGATTCTCTATGTGCTTGATGAGGCTTCCTCATTGTCAAATGTTCTTTTCTCTGGTAGCATACCTCGCCTTGAAGTGTCATTCCTCTCTGTCATCATGTGGTTTCTTTGTGTGGCGAGGTGAAGGTTTTACAGATAGCTGGCGATTCCTGGAACACGTGTAGTCTTTCAATGCTTCAAAACGCCTTGAGTCCACCTTTATGCCTTTGGAATGTCCTTAATGGTGATGGACTGGAATGCCTTGATCTTCTTCCATCTGCAAAACAAACCAAAAGGTGATTAAGGACACATAATAAATTCATTCCAACATAGCATTTCCTACCTTAAATCATCAACAAGAAGGCATTAGAGTGAAAGATTCTCTCCAAGGACAGGCCCTATAATAATTTCGCTCTGGACCCTTTGGAAGGGTCAACAGTGAAATTTGCATTTTAGCTCAAATTTCATCATCTCCTTGCCTTAAACTTCTATTGACCTTTGAATCGCTTTCTCCTGAAGACATCATTTGTTGGCAGCATTATTGTACACGGGAATAAGATTAGTTAATTATGTGTAATTGTTTTGGTTAGTTGGCAACCGAGGGGTGGTAGTTGTGGTGCGATGGTTGGCGCTCGCACCCCCTCGGTACCCTTTTATACTGCGGAATGTAGCTTGTAACACACACTTATTTTGGAATAGAACATCTGATATACTTTGTCTGATATTTACAACATTATTCTGCATTATGTTCTTTATGCCTTAAGTTATTCACTCGAGAGGGCAAACATTTGGCGCCATTGCCTAGACGTACTCAGGAACGGAAGACACGGATGGCGCACAGACACAATGGGCCTACTCGTTGGTGAAATAAACCCAGAGGCCAACAACGCGCGAACAGAACTTTACACAGGAGAAGACACGGCAACGCGAGAATTTTCGATTTTGCTCCAGGTAGCCATTCAAACCTACATCCGACGAGGGGCGGCGGAGGCAGAAATCCCACCAAGTGCCGCTGGAGGTTAGCTCGACAGTAAACCGGTTGATGAACCACCTCCCTCGGTTGCTTGCACAGGCATCGCTGGCACAACAGGCCCACCTGGAGGAGATTGCCCAGGAAGAGCGACGACAACAAATCCTGCAACGCTATGAAGAGAATAGCCGACAGGAAACGGAACGAGATGGCGCCAGGCCAGGAGGGAATTGAACTTTGAACTTCTTATTTTCAAATAAAAGTGTCATTGACACGAGTTGTATTTGAGCAGATGAATTAATAAAAGACATATTTTGATTTATGAATTGTGAGTTATGGGAATGTGCGACAATTAATGCCAAACCTATTGAATAAAGATAGGAATAAAAAACCAGAAACGAACGAGTGGGAGGCCGTGCAGAGGGCCTTGATTCTGGAGCAGCAAGTAGAACGTAGTCGGAGGCTGAGGCAACTTGCCGAAGGACGACCTGTCGAAGGGGGGCCCAAGGGGTACCAAGGAGGTGTCACCGAGGGTGCAGAGGCCGACGAAAATTTCTATGCGTCGCCAGATCATCGTAGGACGCGGAGCCACGAAGAGTTTCTGGAAGAAACAAGGTTACAGCGAAATCTAATCGAGGAGACTTGGGATCAGTTTAGAAACTTATCCCTTACACCACAGAGTGAAGATCACCAACGGGAAGCAGGAGTGGGCGCGTGTGAGAGCGAAGGGGAGGGCAACCGTACGGGTGTAGGTGCCACACAGGGCAGGCAAAACACCGTACCTTCAGTTGTCCACGCAGGACACACCACCAACGCCACCGAAGGAAGCAGCGCAGGGTCATAGACACAGGCACAACCGCCCCTAGGAAGACGACCCAGGATGGCGAGTAAAGAAAAATTACCAAAGTTCACAGGGGATGGCAAGGAAGACCCCTTACGGCACTGCCGTACATGTGAAACCATTTGGTCTGCCAACGGAGTGACAGACCAGAATGACTGGGTATAGCAGTTCCCAGCCACGTTACGTGGAGTTGCCATAGATTGGTACTCCGATGTAGATAAGCAAAAAGTGGCCACGTGGGCGTTCAACCTACAGAAGGAATTCACGGAAGAGTTTCGGTTGCTCCGTGATGACAACGAAATTGTAACAGAGATATACAGTACCAAACACGGTACCAAGGAGACAGTACGGGCATACAACAGGAGACTAAAGGAATTGTTGGGTAAAATGGAGAGCCAACCGGCTGAGGGCTTGAAAAAACGATGGTTTGTGGAAGGATTGAAATCCTCCCTACGGAAAAAAATGAAAATTGTACCCCCTACGTCATATGACGACGCCTATAATAGGGCGATGGACCTAGAGAGCGAATACAAAACATCAAGGAAGAAGAAAAGTAATAAATATTCATCTGACGATGATGAAGATTCTGACGAGGAAAGCAGTAGCGGTGGCGAATCGAGTAAAAAGGTACACGCGCTCCAAAAGGACATGCAACGAATGCTGAAAGAATTCAAAGCCATGAAAGGGAGTACAAGTAAGACGGAAGAAAATGAAGTGTGGTGTACCGACTATAGGAGTGACGGACACACCAAGGGGTCCTGTCCCAAGAAGGCTTTCTGCGACATTTGCCAGATTGCGGGACATTTGACAAAGGAATGTCCCTACAATATGAAAACCAGAAACCAACAAGTTCTCTTCACACGAGCAGGCGGTCGTCGAAACTTTGCAAACCGCCAACAATAATGCATCATCTGGCGGATACCGGAAAAACTGGCGAGGGGGGAGGACCAATAATAATAATAGGAGCCGAATCCAATATGATGCAAAGGGACGACCAATGATCCAGTGCTGAGCCTGCAATCAATGGGGCCACTTTGCAAGAGAATGCACCTCAGAAGAAACTCCACAAAAATTATGCAAATGGTGTGGGCCTGGAGACCACGATGATGGAACATGCCCAAAGTCTGGAGTAAACCTGCTCAACATCGACAGGACGGAGGAACGGGTATTGGCAATCACACGGTCGCAAGCAAAGGCAGCCACATGCCCAGACCCTCGCACGGAGAAGCAGCGGGTGCAGGAGGCCAAGGCGGAAGTGGCGAAGGAAATGTTGGCACAAAGGAGCACTTAGGAAGCGGTAAGTACCTCCCGATCTGAGGCGGAGGAGAATATCCTGAAGCAAATGTTGCAGATTGAAGTGCCGGTAAAAATGAAGGACCTCCTGGAAACGATGCCGCAATTACGTACAACACTGCTACGTACGGTCCAAGTAACCCCGCACAGTCAGGCAACCCAGAATACGGATGGTACCGGCAGAACACTTACAAAACCATTGGTCTTGACACTATACAGTGGCCGACACCCAACGGTGGTAGAAATGGGAATATTGGGAACCATTCTGACTGACACTATCGTCGACGGTGGGTCTGGAGTGAATGTGCTTCCGGAAGAAACTTGGAAGCAGCTTGGCAAACCAACAGTATGGCCGTCAACCTTTAACTTACTGGGAGCGGATCAACATGGTATCAAACCCCTTGGAACACTCATGGCGCAACAAGTGACCATCGGGACACAACCATTTGTCCTCGACTTCGTGGTGATTCCGCTAGCCAAGAAAGGATACGACACCATTCTGGGCAGGGGGTGGTTGGTGGCAGCCAGAGTGAATCACAACTGGAAGCGTAACACGTTGTCAATGGAAAAAGCCGAGAGAAAATTTATTATCGACCTGAAGACATAACTTGTGAGTGAAGAACTCGCGTCAGAGTCGGAATCAGACGACGAAGGCGGAGTTGACGGAGGAAAGTACGGAAGGGAACCGAACGAGGAAGGCGTTCTCGGAATCCAAGGATGTTCTGAGGACGAGACCGATTCCCTTAATGGGCTTTTCCACTGGCAAATGGAGGACTACGAGTTGCTGTATGGGTGTAACATGTTGCAGGTAGACGAGGATCGAGATGAGAACGAATTTCCGCCGGCGTACGGGGAATACACTGAAGGGGATGCCCCAGTCAACGAAGTACCAGCACACAGGTTTGACATGACAAAACCAATCCGGTACGAAGAATCGGTAAAACCTACAAACCTCGGCACGGAAGCAGAGCCAAGAAACATCCTGGTTGGCAACGATTGGAACCCAGTCCTGAAAGCCGCTGCGTTTAAAATATTCATGGAATACAAGGATGTATTCTCTTGGACGTATAAGGACCTCAAAGGGGTGCCACCAGAACTGTGCGTACACAAAATTTCACTCGTACCTGGGGTCATACCTGTATGGAAGAGGCCATACAAAATGAATAAAAACTATGCGGCAAGAGTGAATGATGAAATTGAACGTATGCTCGAAGCTGGGATTATTTTTAAAGTGCAGACCAGCGAGTGGGTATCGCCCATAGTGATATCCCTTAAAAAGGAGGCAAACCAGATACGAATCTGTGTGGATTTCAAATGCCTTAATGCGGTCACCATAAAAGACCCGTTTCCAATACCATTTACGGATAGCATCTTGGAAGAAGTGGCCGGTCATGAAATCTATTCATTCATGGATGGATTTTTTGGGTATAACTAGATATCCATCGCCGAAGAAGACAAATTAAAAACCACCTTCATAGTGGGGGATGGCATGTACGCGTATAATCGAATGCCGTTTGGATTATGCAATGCACAAGCGACCTTTCAACGGATAATCCTTCACATATTTGAAAAGATGTCAGTAGGGAACTTCAGGGCGTTCCTGGACGACTGGTCCATCTACAGTAACCAAGATACACATTTGGCCGCATTGGGCAAATGCATGGAGAGATGCAGGCGAGCTCGCCTAGCACTCAACCCCCAAAAATGCAGATTCATGGTGCCTCAAGAGAAGCTGTTAGGACACATAGTGTGTAAGGCTGGACTCAAGACTGACCCAAACAAGATTCGGGTGATAGTAGAAATGGAGGCACCCACAGATGTCACGGGAGTCAAATCCTTCCTAGGACACATAGGGTATTACAGGCGATTTATCAAAAATTTTGCTCGAGTATCCTGCCCTTTGGACAAGCTGACAAGGAAAGGTGAACGGTATATATGGGGGACGGCTCAGTCGGAGGCCTTCCAAGAACTGAAGTCACGGTTGGTGGGTGCGCCAATCCTAACATATCCTGACTGGGACAAAGAGTTCCACGTACATGTTGACGCATCCAACTTTGCCATAGGGGCCACACTGGCGCATGTTGGCGACCACGGGCTAGATCACCCGGTCTACTTTGTAAGAAGACTTCTGTCGAAGGCAGAGAAAATTTATAGCACCACAGAAAGGGAAGCCCTCTAGATGGTGTACTCCGTCCAGAAATTTCAACATTACTTGCTCGCCACCCCGTTCACATTTTATGTGGACCACCAGGCTTTAATGTATCTGGTAAACAAGCCAATTATCCAAGGACGAATCAGCCGATGGTTGCTATTGCTGCAGGAATTTACATTCAACATTATAGTAAGACCTGGGAAGAGCCACGTGATAGCGGACCAGCTGTCGAGAATTCAGTCAGGAGAACTAGCCGAAGGAGTGAACGAAGATTTTCCAGACGCTCACTTATTTCGCATCGCGGTTCTCCCCGCCTGGTACGCAAGCGTGGGGGAATATTTGTTGACATCACAGTTCTCGAGGGAGATGCCACCAGGAGAAAGAAAGAAACTGGTACTGAGGAGCAGGACATTCCAACTCATTAATGGCCTATTGTATAAAATGGGGCCCAATCAGATCCTACGGCGATGCGTCCTAGAAGAGGAAATTCCGGGCGTCTTAAGGGAAGCACATGAAGGGCCCGTAGGTGGACACATGGGGCCCGACACCACGGCGAGGAAAGTTCTGTTGGCAGGACTGTGGTGGCCGACACTACATAATGACGCCAGGGAGTGGGTAACAAGCTGTGATACATGCCAACGGGCCGGACGACCATTAAAAAGGGATTTTATGCCCCTCAACCCATCGAATGCCCAGGAACTGTTTGAGAGATGGGGATTGGATTTCGTCGGACCATTAAAACCAAGTAGAGCTCGACGATGCAGATACATTGTAGTGGCAACAGAATACTTGACCAAGTGGGTGGAGGCACAGGCCTTACCTGACAATTCGGCAGTCAATACAGCAAAATTCATCTATGAACACATCATTACGCGGTATGGGATTCCAATCCAACTGATGAGTGACAGAGGAGGCCATTTTGTAAATCACATAATCCGATTGCTGACAACAGAGTTTAAAATCTTCCACTCCTTATCAAGCCCCTACTATCCACGGGCGAACGGGCAGGCCGAGGCGACCAATAAAATAATAATGTTGGTGATATATAGGTCTTGCGGAGTGGAGAAGGATGATTGGGAGGAGTGCCTACCGTCAGTACTCTGGGCATACCGAACAACTTACAAGGTAACTATTGGACAGACCCGCTTCCAGCTAATGTATGGATAAGAAGCCGTGGTGCCAGTTGAATTCATGGTGCCGAGTCTACGGACCGACATCGATAATCGACTTGGTGACATGGAAAGCCTGAGGGAGAGACTGTACGCTTTGAACAAATTGGACGAACGAAGGATGATGGCTCAGTGGGCGACAGAGACAGCCCAGCAAAGATGGAAGGTGTGGCACGACAAGCACCTGCGGCGAATGAAGTTTACTCCCGGACAGTTGGTGTTGAAATTCAATGGGAAGAATGAAATTAAACCTGGGAAATTCAAAGTCCGATGGTTAGGGCCCTTCCGGATATGCGAGGTCAATACGAACGGGGCGCTTAAGTTGTGGACGTTGGACGGGAAGGAGGTACCAGACGCAGTCAATGGGTCGAAGTTAAAGGTCTATCACGAACGGAGGGAACCGGGACCCTGCAGTCAGTCAGTCCGATAAATTAAAAAAAAAAAAAAAAAAGTGGCCACCGAAGGTGGTCACCGCACGTAGCTCGTGCAATATTAAAACACCGCCGGCGCACATTAAAACACTGCACACCGCCGGCGCATATTACAAACCCGCCGCGCAACACTAACACGCAGAGGAAACAAAACACAGTGCCACACGCCACACAACCGAAAAAAAAAAAAAAGAGACGAAGCTGCACAACAATAAAAAGGAGGAAGAAGCCGCACAGCACCACACGCCCGCATAGCAGCCGAAAGAAAAAAAAGGGACCAAGCCCGCGCAGCCACACAATCCCACGCAGCCACGCCAAAAGTAAAATCCCATGCAGGCACGCCAAAAGTAAACCACACAGCCACGCAAGGGAAAAAGGACCGCCACAGGTAGACCACACAGCCGCACGAAAAAGATGGTCGTTACGAAGGTGCCTAAGACAGTAGATTGATGGATTCAGCAGGGAAAAGAAGTTGGAAGAAATAGCTGCACACCTCTTCCAGTAGCAGCCAGAGGGATAGGGATAGCAATATCAGGATTTTAGCGTCAGGAGTACGTGTTGCAGGCGGCACCATGGATGCCAGCGCTCGACAAAAGCAAAAACAGAAGGCACCACAGGCTGCCATAAGTGCGAAAAACACAATGACGCCACAGAATATTACTTTTGAAGGCCTGAATGGATCGGAATGCCGGAAATGGTGGCAGGACACCCCTGACAATGACCTGGTGAAGCAAAACCTCCGTAAGGCACAAGTAGAGTGGGCTGTTCGGATGCCCGTGTTCCCTATCCGGGAGTACGAGGGCGCCCTACGCTTCATGGTGTACACCTTCGATAGGCACACATGCACCAGCATGTTTGAATACCTCCGGAGGGATGTTACTATATCCTTCAAAGCAGGGGATTTCACGAGGGTATTCGGCATTCCAGGTAGCCAAGGCAAGAAAATAGACTTGAAGGCCAAAAAGATGATGCGGGAGGAGAAGGAGTGGTGGATTAAATTAATCTCCCGGAACTTGACGACAGCAGAGTTGGATAGTGTGGCTAGTGCCACGAAGGGTTGTGGAATCCGTAAGACTTTTGTTGCGGAGGGCCATTGGAGATGCATTATGGATGTCATCAAGAGCAGATTGACAATGTCGGGTAGGGCATCGGACATTGCCCTCCCTCAGATTATGCTGATGAACGGGTTGATGAATGGCATCGTGTATGATTGGGCCGCGTTACTGGCAGAGCGTATGTATGAGTTTTTGACGCTCTAGCATCGCACATTCTGTATGCCTCACTACACTATAGGGTTATTCTTGGAGGCCATGCGGGAAGCAGTGCCGGAGGACGAGTTGGAGGTACGGCTGCAGGGACCGTTGACAGCAGGAGAGCCTCCAATATATTATTGGAGGCACTTGGACATTGGGCACTCTTCCGCAAAGCGGAAACGGGCGGTAGATAGGGCCTCGGCCTCAGGGGAGCCTAACAGCGGGAGGAATTCCAGCAGCGCGGAGGATTTAGAGGCGGACGATGAGGAGGACGATAGCAGCCAGGCGACGGAGGAGCCTGTACGAGTCCTGTTTGCCCCACCCCTGTTACCGATGGGCACGCCTGTGCCATCATCTGGAGTGGGAGGCATCTGTATTCCAGCCTTCCGGTAGAGCCATACGCCTGTTACACTTGGTCCCCTCCAACACGAGCACCAGGGAGCATCACCGGGCCCAACCACGGCGGTACTTACCGAGGACATGGCAGAGTCAGGGATGGAGGAGTCACCACATCGGGTAGTGGTCCCTGAGGAGCAGGGGCTGACGGAGGTGGTGGATACCGAGCCTCACGTACGGTTGGACGTCGTGGGTAGTGACGCAGTGGTGACTGTTTCTGCTTCCTTGTTGGAGGAGCCGACGACAGCGAACCATCCCCCGGTCACGGAGATGCGTGCCGACCTCGAGGCTATGCAGAGCTGGCTCACACAGCGGTTTCAGATGACACTGGCACAACCGGAGGGAGCTGTTGTATTCTCACCATGTCGAGAGACTAGAGCAGAGGTAGTCGACTTGGATGACTCATTAGGGGTGGCACATGGACTCACAGTTGGGAACGAGGCAGGGGAGGTCGCCTCTGCTAGGCAGGCACCAGGAGATGGTACACCTTCAGTGGCGGAGGAGGTACCTTCACAGCAGGATACAGTTGTGCCGGTTCCACCAGGGACTTCACAGCCTTCGGCACAAACGGGGGAGGATATTGAGACCTATCTAGTTGACATTGCTGATATGGTGACGAGGGGTAGGTGGGTGGTGGCCGTTGCCCAGACGCAAGCATTGCAGCAGGTGGTGGTGGAGCTAGAGCCGATCTTACAGTTTATGCGGGTGGGCTGCCCGACAGCCTTTGCTACCTGCTTTGAGTCTCAGGGGTGGCCGACTACGGAGACAGAGGAGATGCTCCAGGCTTGGAGGCTGCGTCAGACCGTTGTGGAGAGTCGGGTGACGACAGTTGTCCGCAAGATTGAGCAGGTCTACTGGGATGCCTATTATACATTGAGGCGTACACAGCAGGAGTCTGCAGTTAGGGAGGCTGCCCGAGTAGTGTTGGAGAAGGAGGTGGCCAGTCAGCAGGCCTCATGGGCAGCCGAAGGGGCGCAGTTGTTGGCACAGTTAGAGATGGCCCGCACAGAGACGACTGAGACCCGGGCAGCGAAGGTCGAGGTAGAGACTCGTCTGGTAGCCTGTTGTGCGAATCACACACCCATTCCCGTCTTGGATAGGGACCCCCCCCAGTTCGTGCCTTTCTGTCTTGATCTTGAAATTTGGCTAAGTCTGGAATGTCCTGATCCTGAAATTTGGCTAAGTCTGGAATGTCCTGATCCTGAAATTTGGCTAACTCTGAAAAACTGAGGAAACCTCAAAAAACCAGAATTTGCAATATAACTCCTGGAGGTCTGAGACCACTCTCAAACATCCTGAAAGTATATATGGAATATAACTTAAAGTATAAGAAAGGAGAAAGACATATGCAAATGTCACTCCATATGCTCAATTTCGGACCCAGAAGCCAAAAGTTGAAAAGTGAAAAGACCCTCAAAGTCCGCAAAACACTGTAGACCTCCAAATTCGGACCCTGGGGCTGAAATTTCTAAATATGACAAAATCGCAAAAGGTGTTCAGAGCTCTGAAATTTGCAAAAGGATGGTCTAGGTCCGATTTCACTTAAGCGTCCTCATTTTCGGACCTGGGGGGTAAATTTGAAAAGTGTATCGAGTTTGAAAAGGCGCGTTTAGGTCCGAAGTTCCTTTTAAACTTCGCCAAAAAATGTTCTGAGCCCCAAAATCACTTAAGTTTTCCTTTTCAGACCCTGGGGAGCAAAAGGAAGAACCGCAAAGTATTTAAAAAGGGACGCACTTGGTCTGAAAATCGTAAAAGTGCCCCCCCACCTCCGAAAATCACTAACTGATTATGTTTTCGGACCCTTTGGACCAAAGTGAAAAAACGCGAAATGTTTCCAAAGGCGTTAAAATTCCGAAAAGCACTTAGAGCTTGTTTTCAAACCCTAGCTCCAAAATGAAAGATAAAAGGAACTCGCGAAAGTCCTTCCCCCCCAGCTTTGAAGTTTGTTGCAAATTTGCCAAAACGTGTTTAGCTCCGAAGGTATTCCCAGTTCGCCAAATGCTTGAAAGCTCCGAAATCACTTAAGTATTCCCAAATTCGGACCTTGGGATAAAAAAGGTTAAAATGCGAAATTCCAAATACGCTGAAGGGTCCGAAGTTTTTTTTATTTGCAGAAGTGTTTAATGATCCGAAAATTACCCTTGAGCTGGAATAAAATGCCTTATGGTCCGAAGTTTTCTTTTAAAATTCCAAAAAACACATCAAGCCACTGAGAGATCCCGCAGTCAAGACCTGACAAAAGAAACCTTGAGGTAGTCTCCTTTGATCAAACTTAGAAAACAGCATTAGAGACTTCCTTATTTCAAGAGAGAGTAGGATAATCAGTCGGCTATTCTATTCTGCGTTGGCCGTATGGAGTTTGCAGCAATGCGATTTCAGAGACGTCAACAGAATTGGCGCTAGAGGGAGGGCGTATGATGAATGTCTAAACAGCCAAATTCGCATCATATCAGCCTGCATTTTCAAGGAGTAACTTTATAGCTTTTACCCTCCGCACGCAACAAAATTGGGGAGGGCACCTTAACAGTTCCTTGCAGCAAGTTGAGTCTAATCGACCTTTTAAATGCTATATTCGGGATATGCAAGATCCCTGTTAAACCAAAAAAGCCAAAAAATAAGAAAACCAGAAAATACTAAAAAATATTTCTGAGTCAATATGTTGAGCTAGTCGCTTCATGAAGACTGTCTGCAGTTCGAAATTTTTCAAATCCAGCAAGAGCTAAGTTGGCAGTTCTATCCAAGGCAGCTGTCCGAATTTGCATCTTCAGCTCACTGCAGAATTCATGACACCACAGCGCATGATGAACTGAATTGCTTGACATTTTTGTCAAGGGTCGAGCTCGCATTACAGGGGCAGATATTCTTTTGGGATGTCCCCAAACCAGAGGCGACTGTACAGCCGGATATCCCCAGTCCTTCCCCCCCAGCTCCGAAGTACAGGCGACTGCAAATTTGCCAAAATGCGTTTAGCTCCGAAGGTATTCCCAGTTCGCCAAATGCTTGAAAGCTCCGAAATCACTTAAGTATTCCCAAATTCGGACCTTGGGATAAAAAAGGTTAAAACGCGAAATTCCAAATATGCTGAAGGGTCTGAAGCTTTTTTTATTTGCAGAAGTGTTTAATGATCCGAAAATTACCCT
Organism: Cryptomeria japonica; assembly: GCF_030272615.1. Classification (NCBI taxonomy): domain Eukaryota; kingdom Viridiplantae; phylum Streptophyta; class Pinopsida; order Cupressales; family Cupressaceae; genus Cryptomeria; species Cryptomeria japonica. The sequence goes on along the minus strand of NC_081407.1, from coordinate 65,381,964 downwards.
TCAGCTAGAATAAAACGCCTTATGGTTCGAAGTTTTCTTTTAAAATTCCAAAAAACGCCAGAAGGTCCGAAAATGATAAAGTCGCAAAAGGTTCAAACAATCCGAAATTTCCCAAAAGGGTGCTTTAGGTCCGAAAATGCTTAAAGTTTGTACGAAACCCCAAGAGCTCCGAATTTCGCCCAAAACATCAATTTCAGATCATGGGGCCGAAATTTAATATTTGGAAGAGTTGCAAAAATCCCCAAATGGTCCGAAATTTCACTTAAAACGCCAATTTCAGACCCTGGGGGGCTAAATTGGAGAATATGATGAAATTACAAAAAGTGCCCTCCATTCTCCGAAATTAACCAAAAAAGCATGAGAGTTAGAGTTTTAAAATTTGCAGAAGCTCTTCAAACTTCCAGAATCGCGCTATAAGAAGTTTTCAAAACGCCATAAACCCATTCAAAGCGCCCAAGACTCTGAAGGTAAAATCACGCAGAAGTAAAAGACCAAGGATCAGATTTCACAATCGAAGAGAAAGAGAAGCATTTTCAAGATACATCTCACAAAGAGCTTCTCAAGCCAGACGTCGTAATTAAATTTAATGTTTGTTAAATTAAATTATTTAATTTTTCAAATTGATTTAATGAAATGAAATTGGTTGATTGATCGCAAGGCGTCATTGGAGAACCAAGAGAAAAAAACTTCAAACGCAAATCAAGGAAGGATCGCAATCCAAAGCCAGGCGCTAAAGATTGGAAAAGAAAAGATGCAAGAGCGCGAGAACAACCAAGCATTGGGAACCGTGCCGTTGAACAAAGATGAAGTCCACCGGCGAAATTGGAGGTAAAAGGCAAAAGAACACTTAGTCTATGCATTCTCAAGAAAGCACACAGCTGGTTTTAAGTCCAGAAATTCAGTTTTAAAGCTGAAATTGCTTTATTGTAAACTGCCTATGGGTCCCGTGCAAGGTATTTTTGTCGATAACTATTCTCAACCACTAAGAAGATTGGATAGACCTGAATTAAAGCCAAATAGTGGCAGGTAGTTGAGATAGTTGCTGGTTGGATAACTAAGAATTAATTAGGCATGGGTTAAAGCTGTCAGCTTCTGGAAGGCAGATCAGGACCCTTGGATGCAGTCCATCCTAGCCTCTGATTCAAAATTGTAATATCTATAAAAGGTAGAGGCCTTTCTTTTGTAAAGGGTTAGAGATTGTTAGATTGTTAGATAGTGAGATGGTTAGATAGTTAGATTTTAGAGTTAGAATAAGTTAGATCTTAGCAGTAGCATAGAGATGCTGCAGAAATTGTTGTAATAGGCAGTTGAAATCAATATATAAACATTGATTTGGTGTTTATTGTCTTGTTTTCATCCTGTTTGCATGGTTTCTTTCAGCATTTTAGATAGATCTTTCTATTTTGGGTGTGCAGGTATTTGATAGATTCGGGCTCATACCACTGAGGATATGCTGATTGTGTATCCTTTTGTGTGGTTAACCTGAGCCTTCGATTGTGCTTAGTTCAATTGCAGGTGTTCGTCTAAGCTGCGCCAGAATTGGGTGCTTAGCCGTGCGTCTCCAGTCTGAAAATCTTCCAAGTCCCTTTGAAGATTGGACCGTTCCTGCAAGGTTGTGAGCTATTCTGGCCAAGCAGGAATTGGTTATGTTGAATCCGTCTACCCGCATACTCGTGTTGTTAGTTTTAGATCTCCTAACCCTTTCCTTTTGCTCTTTATTGTGTAATTCGAGAATCACAGCAGACTAGCTTGTTGCAAATCGTAAGTCCCCTTGTGTTTCCAGCAAAAACACATCAAGCCACTGAGAGATCCCGCAGTCAAGACCTGACAAAAGAAACCTTGAGGTAGTCTCCTTTGATCAAACTTAGAAAACAGCATTAGAGACTTCCTTATCTCAAGAGAGAGTAGGATAATCAGTCGGCTATTCTATTCTGCGTTGGCCGTATGGAGTTTGCAGCAATGCGATTTCATCCACGTCAACACAGCCGAGCAGATTCGGTTGGTCTGCGCGACGGAGGCAGTGGATACAAAAGAGGAGTTGCTGGAAGCCGCACACATGGTGAAGACAGCTTTGGAGAAAGTATTGGTGGCGGAGCGGGATGTGACTGCACGCACTCAGCAGGTGTATGAGCTCCGCGCTCGCTTGGCGGCCCAGACACCGACATCTCACCGTTCTGCTTCAGGGACGCTTCCTCAGCCCCCTCCCTAGTCTTTCAGATATGTATATTGTATAGGTTGCATTATCTCCATTTTTGTAAGTCGCCTTTAGACGACTTTTCTTTTTGGGGGGGATGTTGTTGGCAGCATTATTGTACACGGGAATAAGATTAGTTAATTATGTGTAATTGTTTTGGTTAGTTGGCAACCGAGGGGTGGTAGTTGCGGTGCGACGGTTGGCGCTCACACCCCCTCGGTACCCTTTTATACTGCGGAATGTAACTTGTAACACACACTTATTTTGGAATAGAACATCTGATATACTTTGTCTGATATTTACGGCATTATTCTGCATTATGTTCTTTATGCCTCAAGTTATTCACCCGAGAGGGCAAACATCATTGATTTGACCCCCAAAAAGACCAAAAAGAGGATTTCGCTCTGGACCTAGGCCAAGGACAGGTCCTATACTTGGCTCAAATTCTTCTCATTTTGTGACCATACTTGCTCAGATGGATGTCTAAGGATCCCCTTAATCTCAATGTAATGTCCCTACTATTTAGAGATCATTAACTTGCAAAACAGATTGTTAGAACATAACAAACATATATATATATATAAGTAATCTAAATTGCAATCTAACTTCAATGCTTAATTAACATAATCATAATTTTCATCTAATAAAAAGGATACAATGCCATACGTAAGTATGTCCTTAGGCGGTCGTGCGGCTTGCCATACGTAAGTATGTCCTTAGGCGGCCGTGCGGCTCGCTTTCTTGGAACCCCTTGGTCCCAAGCCCTCCACGAATTCGAAGATGAATTTGAATCCTGTCTTGGGTGTAACCTCTTACACCCCAAGCCCTCCAAGGAAGACCCTTGTCTATTCCTTGTCTTGGGTGATGCCTTCATCATCCAAGCCCTCAAAGAGGATCGGCCCGACCTTTGAGTCCTGTCTTGGGTATAGCCTCTTATACCCAAGCCAGCCAAGGAAGACCCTTGCCTTTTCCTTGTCTTGGGTGATGCCTCCATCCTCCAAGCCCTCAAAGGGAATTGATCTGATCCTTCTCTTCTTGGTTGAGTTTAGTCAACCAAGCCATACATTTGCATAACAATTTCAGTTCATAAACTATCCCTTGTGTTAACATGAATTCTTAATGTATTCTTAAATTAATATATATATCAATATGATTTTCCATCTTTTACATATGCATTACATTTCTTAGAATACCTTTTTATTCATAATCCGTCTTAATATACAAACTTATGTATACAACAATTGACAAGATTATATCCTTTTACCTATTTTTAATGACTAGTGAATATTATACATTAATATATGTATAAATATCCACTAGACTACAATTAACATCACCTATTAATGAACCTTATTCATTATCCATTACTCATTAACTAATATTAACTAATATTAATGTACCTTTATAATTAACATCACCTATTACTATTAGTAAGAACGACATTTCATATCCTATACTTATATTGTTTAATATAAGTGGGAACTCGGTTTCTTACCTCTCTTCCGTGGTCTGCTCTTCCTTACCTTTTTCCGCAGCCTGCTCCCTACCTCCTTCCTTGCCTTTAAGTCTTACTGCTGCCTCCTTTATAACCCGTGAGGGGTTGTGCCCCTCCACGGGCCCCTTCCGCTTGAAGGGGTGCGGGGGTACTAGGCTGCGGTTACCCACGCACCACTTCATGCGGAGGTAACCCAGCCCCATGCGGGATTATCTTTAACTATGTTTTATATATAATATATTAAATATTATATCTTGCTTCCTTTTAAGTATATTAAATACTAATTACGTTTCATTTTAAATATATAAAATACTATATATTATTTCCTTTTAATATTTTAAATATTAATTATATTTCATTTTAAATATATGTATTATTTCTTTTTAAATATAATAAATATTACATAACGTTTATATTACATAACATTTCATTAAATATATTCAATATTACACATCAAAATATATTTAAATATCTTTCCATTTAAATATATATTAATAATTTAAATAACATTTCCTTTAAAACAATTAAATATATTTCCTTTAATTTTCATAGATTACTTAGATTATTATTTTAATTTATTCATTTACAATATCCTTATCCACGCAAGTGATTTTACATCTCGTGATACCGTAGGGGTTATCACACTCAACCAACATCAAGTTTGATGCAAAATTGGAGCAAAATGGAGTTTTTAAGGATTTCGCTCTAGACCCTTTGGAAGGGTCAGGAGCGTAATTCACATTCTAGGCTCAAGTTCTATCATTTCTCCACTCCAAAATGCCTCCCAAGGCAAGCATACACTAGTCTTCTTTCTCCCTAGGCTTAGGAATCCATACCTTGACCTTCATCATGAGCAAATTAGGTGAAATTGAGAATTTCGCTTTGGACGCTTTGGAAGGGTCAGGAGCGAAATTCAAGACTTGCTTGTTTTCCTTCACCTAAGTCTACTCCTTTTCACTTTTCATACCTGGACTTCCATTTTTGATTCCCTCTCTCAACATGACAAAACTTGCTTGACCCTCAAAATGGCTAGAAAGGAGAATTTCACTAAGAATCATGGCCAGGGACAGGACCTATTTAGGATTTCGCCCTGGACCCTTTGGAAGGGTCAGGTCTGAAATCCTTGTCCTAGCTCAAAATCTTCGTTTTTGGTGGCGAAAATCCTTCCAAGGGCAATCCTAGGGGCATCTCCCAACTTCTCTCACCCTGGTCTAGGCTTGGCTTCGCACAAATTTTGGAAGATAGAATAGGTTTTAGGATTTTCGCTCTGGACCCTTTGGAAGGGTCAGGAGCGAAATCCTTGCTTTTGAGCTTATTCCTTCATTCTTCCATTTCAATTCACCTCAATGGCCAAGAAAACGTTACTCCATTCCTATGTAGGCCATAAGAACCAAAAGTTTTATTTGTTTTGAAGGGGAAATAGGTGATCTTAGGAATTTCGCTTTGGACCCTTTGGAAGGGTCAGGAGCGAAATCCTAGTTTTTGCTTAATTCTTTCATATTTGTTCATTATTAGCAACCCAAAGTTATGCCCAAGGACATATCCAATCCTAATTCACCTTGACCCACACTAGACTTGGCACAAAATTGAGAGAAAAGAGTGGTTTTGTGAAATTTCGCTCTGGACCCTTTGGAAGGGTCAGGAGCGAAATTCCAAATCTAGGCTTGACTCTTCATCTTTTCAACTCCAATCTTCTCTGGAAGGGAAAAATACATCACTCTTTACCCAAGGAACAAGGTTTGTAGCCTAAGCAAAGGAGCAAATGAGGTTTATAAAGAATTTCGCTCTGGACCCTTTGGAAGGGTCAGGAGCGAAGTTCATCCTTTAGGCAAAATCTTCATCTTTCAATGCTTTCAACCACTTCTCAAGGCAAGAACATATCAATCCACCTTCCAACATGCCTTAGAAACCAACACTTGGCCAAAACTAGGAAGGAAATGAGAGCTATGGGGATTTTCGCTCTGGACCCTTTGGAAGGGTCAAGAGCGAAATTCTCATTCTTGGTTAATTTTCCACTTCATTGATCCAATTCTTCCTCAAATGTGATCAATTCAACTTCCTTCCACCCTAATCAAGGCAATCCACCATCAAACTAGCTCCAGACAAGGCCAACCTAGGGCTTAAGGCAAAAAAGAAGGTCAAATGGAGGATTTCGCTCTGGACCATTTGGAAGGGTCAGGAGCGAAATTCTCCTTCCAGGTTGATTTCCATCATTTTATTGCTTCAAACATTCTCTCCAAGGCAAATATGCATCCAAGTCCCCCAAATCATTCCTTAGAAGCTCCAAACTCGGTCAAGTTAAAGAGCAAAATAGAGAAAAAATGAATTTTGCTCTGGACCCTTTGGAAGGGTCAGGAGCAAAATTTTCCTTCTAGGCTCATTTTCACTTTTTTCCTCCCTTCTTTGGCTTGGATATAACTCATTAGGCTTCTCCTGATCATCCTCTAGTCCAAGTTAGCATTCACTTCAAGGTTTTGTGAAGAAAAAAGGGTCTTGTATGAATTTCGCTTTGGACCCATTGGAAGGGTTAGGAGCGAAATTCCTCCTTATGCTCAAATCCTGACTTCATTTTCATATTTCTTCATTCCAAATAAGTGTTTTGCCCTCGATAATGCCTCGGAATGAGTTAGTTCTAAGTTTGGATCAAAGTAGAGTGTCCTATAGAGGAATTCGCTCTGGACCCTTTGGAAGGGTCAAGAGCGAAATTTGACATTTTGGACTCTCTGTCAGGATTCATATATGGAATATAACATTTAAGTATAAGATCTTATACTTTAAGTTATATTCCATATATACTGTCAGGATGTTTGAGAGTGGTTTCGGACCTCCAGGAGTTATAATGCAGAATCTAGTTTTTGGAGGATTCTTCAATTTTCCAGACTTAGTCAAATTTCAAGATCAGGATGACATTCCAGACTTAGCCAAAATTCAGGACATTTGAGGATTAGGATTACATTCCGAACTTCATCACTCACCAATTTGACTTAACTCAGACCTTCAAAGATGATATTCACTCACCAAGCTTCATTGACCTCCTCAAACTCAAACAAGACACAATTAGCAACAAGAGAAAAATTTTGTCCTAAGGAAGACTTTCAAAGATGACCCTAACCCGGAGCATCCATTGACTCACCTTTAGCTAAAACAAAGCCTGCTATCTTAGTGATCCCTCTGGCAACACTCAGCATGCAAAGGCTAATAGACAAAACCCTAAAAGACCTAGAAAGCAAACCCTAGAAAGCAAAAAAAGTAGGGGTCCCCATTTGCAATGGGGCGATGTGTGAATACGTCACAACAGGTTCCTAATTGCTGGTTGAAGTTCGATATGCAAATCAGATTTGTATGAAGTGTTTGAGGGCAACTTAGAAGAGAATAGGAAGACTATTGCTGGCCGTCCATATCAGTTGTCTGCTGAGAACAAACTGCTGCATTGCTGGAGTTATTAGAACATCAGATTGGGAGTCATTATTGGCCATAGTAAGGCAGAATTGAGCTGTACCATCTTAATAGTGATCTGCTGGCCGTATTTCTACCCAGGTTTAAGGTATGATTGCTAGGGCTGTCCGTGTAGATTTGGAAGACTGCTAATTCTTATTTGAGGGTGTTTCTAGCTAGGAATTACTGCTACAGGCAGCCGTCCTCTACATAGATTGAAGACTGCACTTTGGAGGCCCTAATCTCCCTTACTTGGATGTGTAAGTTTGCTGGTATATTTCTGGTAATGCTGGAACAGATTTGATGAGAGTATCATATATTTTATGACAAGCATTGTATGTTGTCAAAGGACCTGAACATTTGAAGACTACAAGCTGGAAATCTTACCAGGTCCACATAACATCTTAATCTGAAATGTAATGTTTGAAATATTTTTAATGAAGTTTGAACTGAAAAATCAGATTGCATTTTCAGAACTTGGAATTTTTTGAATGTTTATATTCTCAGTTATCAGTTTGTGTTGCAATTTGTTATATATATTTATCCATCATTTTGGGAGTATTACAAAACCCAGACCAGCAAGTAATATTTGTAGAAATGAATGTATGCTAACTGTTTGACATAATTACTGAGTAATATAGAAGAAGAGAAAAGTACAAAAATTTAGTGGCAAACAGGGGTGTCTATTACCTGTACTAGTTGGTGCCCTTGCCATGGAACTAGATTGGGCTCTAGGATCAGCCCCATGGTCACCCACCTTAGCCTCAGGTTCATAATCTGAATCATTTCCACTACGAGAATGGATTTCCATTTCATCCTCACTCATGTCATGAGAGCTCATTGTGATAGTGACACTGCGTTTCACAAAATAAAAATAAAAAAGAAATTCAATAATCATGTAGTTTCAGTCTAGTTTAACAAATTTCAATTTTGAAAACAAAATTTAAAATTTAAAATTTGATGTTTAATCTTGAGGGAAAAATGATCCATTCATCATTTTGCCCTCAAGATTCAACATCAAATCTGATTTTGAAATTAATCAAAGAAAAAATAAGTTTAAACAACAGAAAAAAAAAGAAAACCGAAAATTAGAAAATGAAACAAACATAAAACAAGAAATAACCTACCTCCTCTTCTTGCTCCTTTTCACTCCTCTTACACTTGCGCTCACTCTTTTCACTCCTTGAATCACTCTTTTCTGAGTTTTTTCTCTTCACCTTGTTGATAAAAAATATCAGAAATAGAAATGTGAGTGAAATCAATAATTTTAGGGCCTTTGTAATGCATAGGGGGCATGGGTGGGGTCCACATCAAATTAGGTTAACCTCCAAACCCAAAAAATTCGCTCAAAATAAACTTAAATGCTTTTTTAAGTGTTCAGACGGGAGACTTTTGCATGTCTCTGCGCTCCTCAAGAGATGCCGAGATGTCTTTGCATCTTTGGCGGTGGTGGCGGGACAGCGGGGGACACCATGTCCCCGTCTCCCAGTCTCGGAGACATCCCCATCTCGGAGATGTGGGCCCGGGGGGGGGACGCATCCCCATGGATCACTGTTATACACACATATTACAACCATACATCAACTATACATATCAAGCACACATATTCATGCATACCACAAGGGAAACAAGAATACTACTCTCTGTAATAAATGGCAAACTCTGATATGATCTTATGGGCTGATTGCTGCTATTAATCTGCTCTTTTGTATGCACTAGTGTGTACTCCAGTTTTCTCTTGATCAATTTAACTATTAGACCTGCAATTGATTCTTCAATGTATGCACAAGAATCTGAAATAACTCCTCCTGAAATCTGCTCCAATTATCTGCTTTCTTTCTGCTGCGAATCTGCTCTTATTTAGGAATTGTTTTTGCAATGAATTGATGCCCAAATGAATTATAATAACCTTCCTTTTATACCCTTCAACCAAAAGATGCAACCCTACTAATCAGGTCGGCCAAACTTATTTTTTAATTAATTTTAATTTTCCTTGCCCAAGATGGGCGTGCTAGAACCAAGGTAGGGTTGGCCAGAAAATAATTTATTTAAATTAATTTAAATCCCTTTGCAAAAGGTGGGGGCCAATGCTAGGAGAGGTTGGCCTCAACCATGAATTTGTTTAATTTTGTTTGCATGCCCTATTTGGACGCCTAGGTCAAGGAGGTCGGCCTCAACAATGACTTTGTTTAATTTTGGTTGCATGCCCTATTTGGATGCCTAGGTCAGAGGGGTTGTCCCATAGTTATTTAGTGATCATCTTCACTGTTTGCCCTTAAATCCTAGGTCAGCCCTAAACCTTCAGATGTCTAGTTTATTTAGTGCTGGGATTTGTACTTAGAAAGCACTAACCTTAGGTGGGGCATGACATATAGAAGCCAAAAGTGAGAACCACTGTTTAAAAGCATCTCATTCAATGATAATGATTTTATTGTATCGGGAAGCAAAAATATTAGTTGGTCTACAACTACCCATGACAAAGTTGTAAACTGTTGTTCACCAATAATCAGTAGTATGTTCCCTTAATTCAGTAGCATGCATTCTTTTGAATTTTTTTAAACAACCTTGTGTGTTTTTTAATATTCAGAATTTCTTTTGCCTGAGTTTTGCTGAGTCTGAGTTTTCAAATTTGTTCAGGTCAGCCAGGTTATTACCAAGTCTGAGTTTCTCACCTATGATTGATAGAACTCTTATGGTCTTAAAATAACCTTGATTTTTAGAACCGTTACAGTTACAAAAAAACATGATTGGTCCTAGAATAACAGAGGGATTGATTGGCAAAGGTCTAATGCTTCCTCCAAAGGCTCTAAGTTTACATTGAAAGATTCTTGAACAGTTTAGGATTTTATGCTTCATTATGAGTTCACAGACTGGAAGATGTATACCTATTGCACTGCTGATTCTTCAGAGAGTTGCTTCTCCCCAGAAATCACTTGGACAGTGTTGGGTTGGATTTGAAGCAGCAGGACATGCTTTGATAAGAATTTAGCCTTATTGAGAAACGAAGGTTCTCATTGGATTACTGCATCTCTCTCTGCTATGGAGTCAAAGATTGCCATCATGTCATAGACCAATAACTTGAGATCCTTTGGGACCAGGTAGGGTCCCATTACTTTGCGTATTAAGGACCTTTCTTGTAGCCTGTAGTTACTTGAGCATTTTGTTTACTGCTATATCTGATAAATTAAATACAAGAAATAATAAATAAGATGACAATACATACCAGATACAGGAGTAAAATATATCTTTATTCGCACATGAAATTATTACAGAGAAGAAGACCATAGATGGTTAGCCAAGGATTACAATTGATCTGACTCTATCCTACTCCTTTCCTTGATAGTATACAACATATTTAAAGGACCCGATGGTTGCTAGAGGAACACTACCATCGACCAACCGACACATACAACTACCTGAGAGTGACAACTTAATTTGGACAATTAATACATTGCCGGATAACCAATATTATTGAACATAACAATAGGCATTGTACGCTGACTACACCTTTGCTCCGCGTTCTCAATTTGGTAGTAGATTTATGGGGGTTACCAATGAGCTGGTAGCAGCCATTTTCCATTACAGCATGGAAATTTGGTTTGACTACGATCTTCCTTGTCTGCTGGTGGAGATATTGCATCAGACCATCCTGGAGACCTGAGATCTTTTTCCTGTTACTGCTTCTTTGAAGGAAGGCTGGTGAGGCTTGGTAGAGGCCATGGCCTCCCCATGTGCATGTGCTAACCTAAGGGTGTGAGCAGATTTGATCTAGGAGAGTTTTTGATCTCTCTTTCAGGTAAGAGAAGAGAAATCTGGACAATCTCACAATATAGGAAGAGAATGAGATGAATGATTAGTAATTGGCAATTTTGATTAAAGAAGAAAAACATAAATTTCATTTCATTTTATGATAAATTGATTTCATGTTGAAGCAACAAATAACATGGAAATTGCTCACAATTCATTAGTTATGGCTCATGCATTTGCCTCAAGATCGCCTTTCTTTAGTTGGAATGAAATTTTCAAATTTTACTCAAGGGAAAGTTAATAATAAGAGACAAACCTTCATTGATTAACCTCTCCCTGTGAATAAGATGGTTTTTTCTGCTTCAATGGTCATTGGAGTATCTGTAGAATCTAGACAAATTTCAGTTTTTCTTTTTCTGTTTTATTATCTTTCAACATTCTATTTATTTTTTAGCTGTCAAGCTCTTCTTCATTTTCAAGTTTGAGCTTAAGAGATGAAAAGACCTCCAAAATTGGCCGAATTTCCCAGCTGTTTCTTGAAATCTCCAAGAAACTTCAGAGCAATTTCTGGGAACTGCTAGATACATATAAGCTGTTTCCTCAACATTTCTGGGATAGTTTACCTCTTTTGTAAATTCTTTTGGTAAAGAAAAACAATTTTATCAAATGTATCTTGCAGTTTCTTATTATTCTTTTACTATTTTTGGCACCCTGGCTTGAATACAACTGATTTCCTCTGCTATTGCTGGTTGGTGCTGGAAGCAGAAGGTGCTGAGTGGATAAGTGGAGGTGTAGCACTGTGAGAGAAATCACATTCTTATCAAACATTTAATAAAATGTCCCCGATCATACAGTTTGAAGAAAAATAAATAAGATTCAAGTGTTTCTCAAAGCAGATTGGAGGTATAAGGCAGTGGAGTGGCTGGGTAACCTTGGAAGTGGTGGTAGTTGCAGTTTTGGATACTCTGAAGAATAGACAATGGAAAAATAAAAAATACAGTGAAGAATTGAAATCAGTTGTTTTTATAGGCTACTTCTAAAAGAAACCAGGATTGAAAACAACTCTCTGTATTGTGCACTATCTTATCTGTGTTTTCTGATCTTCAAAAAATTGTTGAACAACCAGGAGAGTTAAGAAATTAATATAGCATTTTGCCCCTTAAAATTTTAGCCATGTTTGTTGATAGGCTATAGGCTTTGGTTATAATTTTTTGTCTCTATAGAGGTGGTTTTTCTCATTGAAGTTTCTCTTGTTTTCATTTCTGAATATTGTAGAGGACCCTTTTTAATTTTAGTTTGACACGTGGGTACTTTGGATGCAGGCTGTGGGTACACTTTTGTGCTGTTTATCTTATTTCAGGAGCTGCTTGTTCTCTTCTTTATTTGGTAAGTTCTTTTGACACTCATGCAGTGTGCTTTCAAATTGTATATGCAGTGCATTGCGAAGGCACTGCCTTCCAACATATGGTTTAAAATATTAAATTTGTTTTCTGGGACATTTTGGTGGCTTTTTTTATGCATTTATGAAACAGTTCTTTTTGCTTGGTAAATTATCAATGTGTGCCATCGATATTGCGTTAGGGAAATTCTATCACAGGAGACTCACTGTAAGTGTTGCAAGATATTAATGAAGAAATAATGCAAGATAAAAGAAGTTAAGGAAATGAATTTAGTGTTCCTGCAAGGAAGGTTCATTTATGCACAATCAAGTGCCTTTTAAATCTCATTGTCATGATGGAATAGAGGTGTAAGATTATAATTAAACTTGGTTAGTTGAGTTAGTGATTCTAATAACATGGTTGTTCACAGGAATACAAGGGTATTGCAGAAAAACGGTTTGCTTATTTCTATTCAACTCCTCCTCAAGCAAATCACTTTACAATTCTTGTTCGTGGTATACCCAAGGTTCATCAGCATACTATGAGTGAAACAGTGGAGGAATTTTTCACTCAGTACCATCCTTCAACTTATCTTTCACATCAAATGGTTTACCACACAAGAAAACTGCAGGCACTCATGGTGAGGATCTTTTCCAACTAGCATTTTTGTGACAATCCTCTAAATAGTAAATACTTGATTGTTTTCACAAATATATGTTCTGTTGCAAAACTTCGTCAGTTTGAAATAAAATGTTTCTATTATGTTTTTCTTGTATATAAATCTTTTCTCCATTTGAATACATATGCATGTGATTTGCAATGACATTTTAATTTTGGTTAAACTTTAAAACCACTCACAAAAGTGGCTTATGTCTTTTTTGTAAAATGTAGAACCAGAAAACAAATGCGTCTTATCCTCTTTCATTTCAAGAGTATTTGATACATTTCTTGAGTCTCTCTTATGGATATTTTAACAAAAATTAAATCAACTAAGAGTATTGATTTTGTTTTAATTTAGATAGAAATATAAGAGTTTTGAGGACAATTAACTATCAAGAAACTAGATTAATGTCGATTTATAACCAGGGATTCAAAAATTCGTCCAAAAAGGATAAGAGGCTACAAGATAGAATGAGAGGATTGATAGTAAGTTTGTTACTTTAACTGCATGCACTGACATTGAGCTTAGACTTGATGGTGATGGAAACTACATTGGATGATCACTTACGTAGAGTTTCATATGTTGGAGGCGATTGAATAATTTATACAAATTGTCTTAATATAGTAAATACTCAGAGATTATGCTTCTTATCTGATATAGGAGTCTATTGATGTGTCTAAAGTCGCATCACTGCAAACTCCATTTGGCCAACGCAGAATAGAATGATATCACCGAGTATCCTATCCTCTCTTGAGATAAGGAAATCCCTAATGCTGTTTCAATTTGATCAATGGGGATGACCTCAAGGTTCCGATTGTCAGGTCTTGACTGCAGGATAGCTCAACGATCGTTGTCATTTGTTGGGAGCACAAGGGGACTTACGTTTTGCAACAAGGTGGTTTGCTGTGATTCTCAGACTATGAAATAAAATCAAAAGGGAAGGGTTCAGGAAGCCTAAGGACAAGGATGATAACAACTGATGTAGCGGGTAGACAGATTTCAATAAACCGGTTCTTGTTTCGCTAGAGATACCCTCACAACTAGACAAAAACGGTGCAAGCTCCAAGGGATGAAGGATTTTCAGACCGGAGACACTCGTTTTAGGTACCCAATTCTGGCGCAACTTAAGACGAACACATGCAGTTGAACTAAGCACAGTTTGGGTTTAGACTAACCATGCACAGTGACCTACAATCAGCAGACCCGCAATGGTATGAACCAAAATTGCATCAAATACCCCTCCACACTTCACCATTAAAATCCCTGCACTCTAAAATTAACCGGCTGAAAGAAACCATGCAAACAGACTAAAACAAAGACAACAAACACCATATTTCCATGTTCATATATTTGCTTCAGCTGCCATTACAAAAAATTTGCAGCATCTCTATGCTATGCCTAAAATCTAACCTATTCTAACTCTAAAATCTAACTACAAAATTCTAACCAACAAAATTCTAACCCTTTACAAAAGAAAGGCCTCTGCCTTTTATAGAATTTACAATTTTGAATCGAAGGGCAGGATTAACTGCATCCAACGGTCCTGATCTGCCTTCCAGAGACTGGCAACCTTAACCCATGTCCATTAAACTCTTAGTCATCTATCCAACCACTATCCTCAGCTGCCTACAATTGTTTGGCATTAATTTGGTCTTCTTGGTGGTTGGGAATAGTTGTCCACAACTGACTTGTTTCCCCTTTCTTTCAAAATATCTGAGTGGGGCCCACAGGCAGTTTTACTATAAAACAATTTCAGTTTTCAGAAATTGAACTTTTGGAATTAAATCCAGTTGTGCACTTTTCTTGAGAATGCATAGACTTGCCGCATTCGGAGTGTTCTTTGGTCCCGGTGGTGGACTTCATCTTTGTTCAGCGGCACGGTTCCCAATGCCCGGTTAAGATCTCGCGCTCTTTTTCCTGCATCTTCCTCTTCAGCTCAGTGCTTGGCTTTGTCGTTTCAGGCTTTCTCCTGGTTCTTCTGATGACGTCCTGCAAACAATCAATTGATTTCACTTCAATAAATTAATTTGAAAAATTAAATAATTTAATTTAACAAATATTAAATTTTAACGTCTGGCTTCGTCTTGTGGGGTTCGGGCCTTGAGAAGCTCTTTGTGAGATGTATCTTTTGAATCTCCCACTTCTTATATAAAGTTCGATCTGTCTTCTTGATTCGCTCTCCTATTTAGACAAAATTCGGCTGGAGAGGTGAACTGCGAAAGATTTACTTCTTTTAAATGCTTTATGTCTCTTTAGCCGAACTTGGGTATTTACACCAAACTGCACGGGATTTTATCTTATAAGTTTTACCTTTACCTCCGCGATTTATCTAATTGTGTCACCTTGGAACGTTTTAAGTTAAAACGCCCTTCCATTCATTTTTCGCGATCTTCGAGTCAAAATGCCATTTTGAAAAGGTTGGAGAGATTGACGTCTTCCCTCATATTTGCGATTTTTGGCCTAGAAGGCACTTTTGAAAAGTTCTAGTTTAACGCCCCTTTCTCATATTAGTATTTTCGGGCCAAAGTCATTTTTTGCAAACTTAATGAAAAATGCCCCTCCATTCGTTAGTGATTTTCGGCTTGGAATGCCATTTTGAATTATTGAAGTTCGGCCTGGAGGGTCATTTTGCCAATTTCAGCCTGGAGGGTCATTTTACCAATTTCGACCTGGAGGGTCATTTTACAAATTTCAGCCTGGAGGGTGATTTTGCCAATTTCGGCCTGGATGGTGATTTTGCCAATTTCGGCCTGGAGGGTCATTTTGCCAATTTCGGCCTGGAGTGTCATTTTGCCAATTTCGGCCTGGATGGTGATTTTGCCAATTCCGGCTTGGATGTTGATTTTGCCAATTCCGGCCTGGAGGGTCATTTTGCCGATTTTCGGCCTAGATGGTGATTTTGCCAATTTCGGCCTGGAGGGTCATTTTCACAGACCCATCTCTTTCTCACTTTCAAACGGGCAGACGGCAAAAAATGGGGGTCCCCTGTAAAGTAAAGGGGCGAGGTGTGCGCAACGCACAACAGAGTCCTGACTCAATAATCTTATATCCTAATTATTATTCTGCTCTATTTTTGTTGTCATTATTCTTGGGATTCAATGAATGAGATGTGTTTCCCTTCCTATATGTTTGTTTTGCTTTATCTCCTCCGTATAATCGTATCATATGTTTCCACAATCCTACAATGGATAATATTCTTCCATCTTTATATGTATTATTGTGAGTTGACCATGCTTCTTTTCTGTTTTGTTGTGTTAAAAACACAACAATTTTTGTATGTAATGTAAGTAAGTTATTTTGTTATGTTTTTCACATTTTTTCATGTTATATTATTTATGCAAGTCGCTGTGAGTAATAGTTTTATGTAGATTATTTATAGTGATAGTGTTAATGCATTAGTAGCTTCTGCAAGATAAGACTTTCCTAACCCTTTAATCTCCTTTATTCTGTTTTGGTTTACTCATCTATGTTATTAGATTATCTGATTTATGCTTTCCGAACTGAATATGTTTATCAGATTATAACATTGATCATGATTATGATATTGACATTGGATAAAGATTGACGACTTGCTTAACATAGTTAAGCGTCGATCTAAATGCTATCGGGCCAGTAACCCGATAGC
This sequence comes from Cryptomeria japonica, assembly GCF_030272615.1. NCBI lineage: Eukaryota > Viridiplantae > Streptophyta > Pinopsida > Cupressales > Cupressaceae > Cryptomeria > Cryptomeria japonica. The sequence goes on along the minus strand of NC_081407.1, from coordinate 65,365,428 downwards.
ATTAATGTCGATTCATTTATGAATCGGCATTAATATGCTATCGGGGTATTAACCCGATAGCATATGTAATGCTTATTGTTATCCGGATAAACATTTATTCGGGCCATTAACAAAGCATCATAACTAACACCGTTTCAACCGAGTGTTAAGTATTAAATGTTAGTTAACAAACATAACCGAAATCGGGATGTGCACCGATCAATAGGTGCCTTGATTGGTCATGTCTGACCGGTCAAGACATCTATTGACCGGTCGTCTAAACATATAAAGCCCGACATGAATCATTTGGAGAAGACATATAAAAATATTAATGATCTCTCTCCTTATGCCTGCAACAAAACAATCAGATTATTAGACAATATAATCATATAAAATTCTCACATATATAATATGTTCTTTTATTGCAATTGAATAAAACTTTACATGGTATCAGAGCCAAGTTGATCGAACTTGAGGCTATTCAATTTTGTGAATAATTTAAGGACAAGGTCATATACTACATCACATTTCTCCAATGGCCAACGCTATCAGATTCGAAGACAGACTCGGAGGTGGCAATGATTTTTCAGCCTGGAAGTTCAAAATCCAGATGATCTTAAAGGAGAACAAAGTGGATTCATTTGTTCAAACTAAAAATGATCAACCTGAAAATGAACCTGACAAAACAGCATGGATTGAGGGAAATGAAAAGGCCATCAAAATAATAGTTGATGGGGTGAGAAACAACATAATGCCCATCATAAGAAAACATCAGACAGCCTATAAAATGTTCAAAGCACTTGAAAGCACATTTGAGATATCAAATGCAAGTCGAACTCTGGCATTAAAACGAGAAATAAATCATATCACCATGAACAAGGGGGAGACAATCAATGCCTACTTTATGCGGATATCAATTCTAAGAGATGAACTAGCAACTTTGGATTACGAGATCCAAAGCAAAGAGTTAACACTCATTGCTTTAGATGGGTTGCCTAGTGGATGGAGTACATTCGTCCAAGGCATCAGTGCAAGGTCCAAGTATCCTAAGTGTGAAAGATTAAGGGACGATTGTCTCCAAGAAGAATCAAGATTGAACAAGATGGGAATAAAACAAATAAGACAACCAAGAAGAAGCAATTTCTAAATACTAAGACAACATAGACGAAGACCTTCAAGTTCTAAATACTAAAACAAATAAGACAACCAAGAAGAAGCAATTTAGGAAGAGGAAGGGTCATCAAGGCAAGAACACTTCAAAGAGAGACCTATCGCATATTCAATGCTATAGGTGCGATAAGTTTGGGCACTTTGTTGCAAAATGTCCAGAGAGAGCCAAACAAGCCACATTTGCCAGAGCAGGAAAATCTATAAGAGAAGATGACTCCCAGAACTATGTCCTCTACTCAACACTTACAAGCCATGCATCAAATAAGTCTAACTTCTAGGTGATCGACAGTGGCTCATCCAGACACATTACAGGGTATAGAGAAGTGCTAGACTCCATGACAGAGGATAATGATGAGGAAGTAACCATCGAAGATGATTCCTCACATCCAGTTAGAGGAATTGGTTCCTGCACGAGTGTTAAGTATTAAATGTTAGTTATTCGGGCCATTAACAAAGCATCATAACTAACACCGTTTCAACCGAGTGTTAAGTATTAAATGTTAGTTAACAAACATAACCGAAATCAAGATGTGCACCGATCAATAGGTGCCTTGATCAGTCATGTCTAAAAGACATGACCGGTCAAGTCATCTATTGACCGGTCTTCTAAACATATAAAGCCCGACATGAATCATTTGGAGAAGACATATAAAAATATTAATGATCTCTCTCCTTCTTCCTGCAACAAAACAATCAGATTATTAGACAATATAATCATATAAAATTCTCACATATATAATATGTTCTTTTATTGCAATTGAATAAAACTTTACAATAGGTGGGTTATGTTCGAATTCACCGTAAGGTTCTTTAAACCTAGTCAATGTAACTATGAAGGTTGCTTGGGCAAAAAGCTACCCATTTTGTGTTTTATGTTAGTACTTATTTTGGTACCCCTATAAAAAATTGTCTATAGTCAAGTTTGTAGCCAATAACTAGTGATAAATGTCAACTTGTAAAGTCATCAATGTTGAGACATGGACCAGCTAGGACTTGAACCTAGGACCTTCCATCACTGCTGGAGTGCTCTACCACTGAGCTACTGGCCCCTCTTGGACCAGTCCATCATCGGTCTGGGTGTGGCTTATTTCCAGCACCAACACCCCCCCTTAAGCCACACCTCTCATGTGCTTGGGGCTCCTAGCCTGGACCTAGCTCTGATACCATGTTGAGACATGGACCAGCTAGGACCTGAACCTAGGACCTTCCATCACTGCTGGAGTGCTCTACCACTGAGCTACTGGCCCCTCTTGGACCAGTCCATCATCGGTCTGGGTGTGGCTTATTTCCAGCACCAACAATCAAAACGTGATCTAGTTTTTCAAACTAACAATGCTTGCAGTTTGTTCTAGGATGAAATATGCCGAAGGGAGGTGAAGAAGCCTTTAGCAGATTATAGCTTTATTATTGAAAAAAGATGTAGTGGAGACTCAGATCTAAATAAAAGATTGGTGAATGCCAATGAAAGCTCCTTCAAGTGGCAATCACATGGTCAATTTTCATCATAGGAAGGAATCAGGTCTAAGTATCACAAAGGTGCACAATTTAAATGGCAATGTCACAAGGAGAGGGTTCTAGATGTGGCAAAGACAAGTGGAAAGTTCACTCAACTGGTGAAGTTAAGAGGAATTAATAGTCCATTGTCAATTTGTATAGTGTTTTGTTTTTCACCCAAAAGGGGGTGATTAATAATAGTTTTGGTAATTGTTTTCAATAATTAGACTTCAAATTTTATAAGGAATGTATACATTTAAAAATGGCTAAGCATTTTCATCTTGTCATGACACTTCTCATTATCTTCTCTATCCATAGTAATTAAGTAATTGTTAATTATTTAATTAAGCTAATATTTCCTCTTTTTATCCTTCGTAATTAAATAGTTTTTAATTATTTAATCAATTCACCACTTTACCCCCAATATTAATTAAATATTTTCTTTTATAGTTAAATATTTTTCAAAATTAGTTCATTAGCTAACACCTCTTCCAAAATTTATTAAATTTTGAATAATCTATTTAATTTTTCACCAAAAATAGATAAAATTAATATTTTATTTATTTCTTTAACCATGACTTGTGCATTTGATATCTTTTAATTCTTCCACTTCATCAATCCATGTGCTAATTTTTAGGCCCTGCCCTCTCAAATTTTCTCATCCATTGGTCTTTCTAATTGATCTCCACCATTGATCAAATTTTAAAGTGAAGCATATAAGTAAAATCCTTAATACATTCATTTCCCCAAGTACAATTATTATCAAGTATCCTATCATTTGCAAAGTGTCAAGCATTTATTATCAAGTATCAAGCTATCTATAGCGTCGTAAATTGTATCTGCATACAATCTCGTCCTCGCTTAGACCTCACCTTGGCGCTTTGGCTTTTGCCTGTTTTGATTTTTCTCACACCATCCATAGACTTGCATTTTCATCTCCTCTGCCTTCCCTCCAAGTTTGAGTCTTGATTGACAGGACTCTCAATTAGGGCCCATTTTTTGTCCCCATAGTGGTCATCTCAAATGAGCGGGAAAATTGATCCACTTCTGGCCTACTCTGAAAATTCAATTAGTTTTCGAGCAGTCAAGTATAAAAGGACGTCTTCCCTCTCATTTGAAAACCTAATCTCCTAACCTCAATCAAGATCTCAATTACACTCTAGCAAATTCAATTGAGCAAGCAATCAGTCATTCATCAAGAATTGGAGAAGAAGTGAAGTCAAGTTTATACATTCAAGATGGCATCCATGATCAACCTTGTTTGAAGACATTCTACATGAAACCCTAAAACCCTTGCATGAGGATCAAACAAAACTTCAAGGTATATTTCATTTAAAAGCAATTTTACTTAAGATTTGACCTTTCCCTTAAAAGGAAAGCATTTTGTACTGATTTCCATTTCAATTTCTACTCCAATTTCAAGGTTAATTCCTAAAGCAGGGTTTGACTTAAGGCAAACCCCTATCCAAAACAAATTTCCCTCTCTTTCTGTATGTAGGAAGCAGGTTCAGGAGCTGTACTCAAGGATTCTGACAGAGTTGACGGCGACGAACAGGTTCAACTTTCGACTGTAATGTCCCACCATCTCTAGGACACTGAAATTTCTGAATAGTAGGAGAAGAACACCTGCTTGTTCTTTAATTAATTTAATAATACTACGTCTTTTCTTTAAATGTGATCTTTCAGAGCTAGACGAAAGTTGCAGAAGATGTAGTTGTTTTTTGTTTGAAATTTTTGAAAGAAAGAAAACAAATACCTTCTTCTAATAACCAAAGATAGATTAAAAATTGATTTGAAATCACATTCAAGTTTAATGCTCATATCATGTATTCTATTGAAAATGAATACATCAATCTCTTGATGATAGTTCTATTACAAACCAGAGAAGTCCTTTAATCCACTACTAACATATCCGGTGGTTGAGGAGGAGAAGTTGAACTCTTGATGAAAAACACAGATAAACAACTCACTTAGAAAAGAGATGCTTACTCAAAATATTAGCTCACAGAGATCAGAAATATGATCCTTTCCTCTCCAAATTGTTGTCACAAGGTAGTCTGCTGGGGCAATGGTGTTGTAGTACATAGACAGTAGTTATCCCTTGTGTGGGGATTGTTTATGAACTCCAAAATCTTCAGTCAATGTGGCCTGATATAAGTCCGATTTGATGGATTTTTAGACCCTTTTAACTGCTGCAATCTTCTCCAAACTTGTTTGTTGTGTAGGAAAATATAGGACTATAACGTGTAGCTGATTAGAACGTTGTTTGAGGTGGAAATGATCTTCAAAGAGCTGGATAGGAGGGTCAACCTGCCAAGTAGCACCTCCCTACAACTGCTAATGTAAACTCTTCAATTCGTCCAAAAGATTCTTCAAAACTGTTGCTAAATCTTCACACAAAATGCTCTCATGTGCCAATTTAACTTCTGTGCAAAGATGAACCAAAAGAAACATATTACAAAGTCCTCCAAGCCAAGAAGTATGGACATACACACAAGCAAGAAGGTGGCTTCAGATTTGCAAACCAAAACTTATTTTCTTCGGTGCCCAATGGAAACCCCTGATATAGAGTTCCTCCTCACACCCTTGGCTGGTCTCTCATAGCTGTAGATGTGCAAGAACAATGGAGGTTTCCATCTCCAAGTTTCCCTGAGGTTGATAAGCTCCACAAGGAGGCATAAATAATTATCAGCAAAAACATGCATAAGAAATGAGTCTCCAATGACCTTTAAAAAACCTTTCCTCAAGTTGCTCTAATTAGGGTTAAAACCCTAACACCTCAATCAAATTTAATGAATTAAATTATAGTTACTTTATCCTCATAACAATTCTGCCACTTAGGATGTACATGTTATGTTATACGTTTTCTCCACTTATACCAACCTTTTTTCTCTCTCTTCCCCATTCACTCTCTCACTAGGAATAGGTACATAGGAAAGGTGAAACTTAATATTATAAACATATTTTAAGTGGCCCAAGGAGAGATTATGAAATTCTATGCACCAACTTTAATCTCTCTTTTAATTTGCTTTTTTTTCTCTCTCCTCATGACTGCTTGGCAAGGAAGCACCTCACTCTCTCTCTAGACTTATGTATGCCTTTGAGGAGATATTCTAGGGTTTAATACAGTTTTAGACTTGCAACTTGGAGATAACAATACTGTCGACTCATTCCACCCATGTTTTCTCTACAAGTGCCCTCTAAAATTGGAGAGAATCATCAGTCCAGTGTCCTCTGCCCATCCTTATCAGTCTACGAGGACTTCGTTAATAGACTGATCCTGATTTGTTGATTCTGGCTAAGATGGGGACATCACTGCCCCACCCTTCCCAAGATTGCTTGTCCAGAAGCAATGCTAATGCAATCCTGGAATCAATTGCTTGAAACCAACTGAAAACATGAATGATCCTAGGGTTCCAGATCATCTGTTGACGGGAATAATCACTATGTTATGTTGTCATATTATGTTTATGTTGTCGTTGGTAATAATGAGTTACGGCGGTCAGTTAGTTAGCCGACGGGTAGGTAGTTGGAGTCGCAATGGTTGTGTCGTACCCCTTCGAGTATTATATATTGTGTACCTTTTCTTCGAAGTATGATCATGTTGGTCGTGTCAGATGTAATGTTATAAGCACTTATTGTACATGGACTGTGGAATTAATACAGAGGCTGGTGCATTTACTTTCTGCATTTAACCGTTTACCCGAGGGCAAACATTTGGCGCCGCTGCCTAGACGAACTCGGGAACGGAAGACACGGATGGCGCACAGACACAATGGCCCTACCCGTTGGTGAAGTAAACCCGGAGGCCGACGACGCGCGGACAGAACTTTATACAGGAGAAGACACGGCAACGCGAGAATTTTCAATTTTGCTCCAGGTAGCCATTCAGACATACGTTCGACGAGAAGCGGCGGAGGCAGAAATCCCACCAAGTGCCGTGTGGACAGCGCTGGAGGTTAGCCCGACAGTAAACCGGTTGATGAACCACCTCCCCTGGTTGCTTGCACAGGCATCGCTGGCACAACAGGCCCGCCTGGAGGAGATTGCATAGGAAGAGCGACGACAACAAATCCTGCAACGCTACGAAGAGAACAGCCGATGGGAAACGGAACGAGATGGCGCCAGGCCAGGAGGAAATTGAACCTTGTAATAATCCCGACACACTGCTGATATAAATTGTGGCCGAAAGGCAAAGTAAAAATAAAAATAATAAAAGTTTTTTTGTGTCCATGGCGTGTGTTTGCTGTGTATGGAAGTGACTTATGCCCAATAGACTAAATAAGGACAAAAATAAAAAGATACAGAGTGACGAATGGGAAGTGGCACAAACCGCGTTGAATCTCAGACAGCAGATAGAACGAAGGCGTAGGCTAAGGCAGCTTGCCGAGGGACAACCGGCCGAGGGGTTGCCCGAAGGGAACCCAGGAGGTGTCACGGAGGTTGCGGAGGCAGAGATAGACGGAGAGAACTACACTGTCTACACTGTTTTAGGGCTGCCAGAAGGAGTCACGGAGGGTGCCGAAGGAGAACTCTACAGTTCGCCAGAATACCACCGTAGGGTAAGAAGCCGCGAAGAGTTGGTGGAACAAACAAGGCGAAGTCTAAACCTGATCGACGCAACCAGAGACTTGCTAAAGAATTTGTCCATTTCAGAGGACAACCAGAGGTAGACAACCAACCGGAGGGAGACACCGTAAGGTGACGGTACGACCGAAGGTGCCGAGGGAGCACAAGGGTACCGTACGGGAGGCAATTTGTTTGGTTCGGTGTCAGCAACTTTTTCCGGAGGACCCACGAGTGGAGGTTCAATTGCAGGAGGCGGAGGATTGCCAGGTACAAGCACACAAGGAATTAGAGGAGCGAGACCCAACGATGGGATGGCGAGTAAACAAAAATTGCCAAAGTTCACAGGAGAGGGTAAGGAAGACCCCTTACGGCACTGTCGTACATGTGAAACCATTTGGTCTGCCAACGGAGTAACAGACCAGGATGACTGGGTATAGCAGTTCCCAGCCACGTTACGAGGAGTTGCCATAGATTGGTATTCCGATGTGGACAAGCAAAAAGTGGCCACGTGGGCCAATCTAAAGAAGGAATTCACGGGGGAGTTTCGGTTGCTCCGTGATGACAATGAAATTGTAACGGAGATATACAGTACCAAACAAGGTACCAGGGAGACAGTACGGGCATACAGTCGGAGGCTGAAAGAACTCTTGGGTAAAATGGAAAGCCAACCCGCAGATGGATTGAAGAAACGATGGTTCGTTGAAGGGTTGAAATCCTCCCTACGGAGGAAGATGAAAATTGTACCCCCGACGTCATATGACAACGCTTATAATAGGGCGATGGACCTGGAGAGCGAACACAAAACATCAAAGAAGAAGAAAAGTAATAAATCCTCATCCGAGGATAATGACTCTTCACAGGAAAGCAGCAGCGATGACGAGGCTGACAAACTGGTGCAAGCGCTCCAGAAAGACATGGAGCGAATGAGAAAGGAATTCAAAATAATGAGAAGCACTGGTCGAAACGAAGGGGACATATGGTGCACTGAGTGCAAAGAGGAAGGGCACACAAAGGGTACTTGCCAAAAGAAGGCATTCTGTGAGATTTGCCAAGTGATGGGACACTCCACCAAGGAGTGCCCATACAACATGAAAACCCGAGGTATGCAAATGAACCAGGTGCTGTTCACGGAGCAGGCCACAACATCCGCACTAGCGGGTACCGGCCAACATACTAACACAACGGCATCATCTGGAGGATACCGGGACAACAGACGTGGCGGCGGAAGGAATAGCAACAATAACAATAACGGAAGCCGTATCCAGTATGACGTCAAGGGCCGGCCAATTATCCAATGTAGGGCCTGTAATCAGTGGGGGCACTTCGCCCGTGATTGCACGAAGGAAGCCACCCCTCAGCACCTCTGCCGTTGGTGTGGGCCAGGCGACCATGAGGACGCAAATTGCCCGCAGGCAGGGGTTAATCTCCTCAACATTGAGAAGGCTGAGAAGACTGGTGAGAAAGAAGTACTGGCGATCACCCGCGCCCAGACGAAAAAAGCCACTTATCCCGACCCCCGTACGGAGAAGGAGAGATTACGGGAGGCAAAGGCCAATATTGAACGTGAGATGACGACCGAACGACGGGACAATGAGGTGGCGAGTACATCATCCCGTACGGAAGCGGAAAATAACATCATTGGGCAAATCTTGCAGATGGAGGTGCTGATAAAGGTAAAAGACCTTCTAGATTCTATGCCACAATTGAGGACTGCCATCCTCACCAATGTGCAAAGCACCGCATCGTCGAGTGCACCACAGGTACAAGTTCCCGCCACCGCATCGTCGAGTGCACCACAGGTACGGGTTCCCGCCACCGCATCGTCGAGTGCACCACAGGTAGGGGTTCCCGCCATCGCTTTGAAGAGTGCACCACAGGTGGAGGTTTCCGTTAGCCCTTCGACTGACCCGATGTTACTAGCCTTGAGCAGTGGTAGACACCTAGCTGTGGTAGAAATGGGTATCCGTGGGACCATTCTGAAGGACACCATTGTGGATGGGGGATCTGGGGTGAATGTACTACCAGAAGAAACATGGAAGCGGCTGGGGAAGCCCACCCTATGGCCACCCACATTCAACCTGGTGGGAGTGGACCAACACGGCATTAAGCCACTCGGCCTATTGATGGCCCAGCAAGTGACAATTGGTACGCAACCATTCTTGTTAGATTTCGCGGTTATTCCCTCGAAGAAGAAAGGCTATGACGCCATCCTGGGGAGAGCGTGGTTGATCAACGCGAGGGTAAACCACAACTGGAAGAAAAATACACTTTCGATGGAGAAGGGAGGGCGGAAATATACCATTGACCTACACACCCAAGATGTCGGCGAAGAGCTCGCCTCTTCAGACTCAGACTCAGAGGACTCTAATAAAGGGGAAGGGGGTCTCGATGAAAACAAGGGCAAGAACGTGATGGAGCCGAATAGTGAAGGGGTGCTCGAATTAGAGGGATGTTCTGAAGATGAGGTATGCTCACTTAACAGGCTCTTCCACTGGCAAATGGAGGATTACAAAATGTTCCAAAGCTACAGGCTTGAAGTAGAGGAACCAGAGCAACCAACAAAGGTGTACCTGTCGGAATACAGAGAATATTGGAAGGGAGACGCCCCAAACCCTGACAACGTAAATAATCCGAAGAGTGTCGGCAATGATTGGAACCCTGTGTGGAAGGCCGCAGCCTTCAAAATCTTTATTATCCTTCTTCTTCTTATGTACGGGAAGGAGACCATGGTCTCTGTAGAATTTGTGGTTCCAGGTCTTCGGATGGCCATGGAAAATAAACTTGCCACCAATAGGCCCAAATTGAAACCCTACCACGCGAAGCGCGCAGGGGACCCGAGAGGCCGGATGGACACCCGAGAGCCCAAAGGGGGACTTGAGCGGATGGAAGGGGACCTGAGAGGCGAGGTAGGCGACTCAAGAAGCACAAGACCACAGCAGGAGACTTTTGGGCGAGGAAAACCGAGAAGGATGAAGGGCGATCCCAGAGACAGGGGACCCGAGCCGAAGACTCTCTAGACAATTGCAAAAAAAATAAAAAGAAAAAAAAAAGGGAAAAAGCGGCCACCGTACGGTGGGACCACCGAAGGCCGCATCACTGTACGATGGAACCACCGTGCGGTGGGACCATCGTGCGGTGGGACCACTGTGCGGTGGGACCATCATGCGGTGGAACCACCGACGGTGGAACCATCGTGCGGTGGTCGCACCATGCGGTGGGAGCCACCGAAGGCCATGCAAGGATAGAAAATGCTGCACGAAGACACCGCCGAGGGAAGGAAGAGACGCCACGCCGCAAGGAAAAGACACCACGCCGCACACCGCCGAAAAAAGAACACAGCAAGGGATAAAGGAGGAGGAAGACGCACCGCACGGCCCGATCAACACGCACAGCAAGGGTTACGCACACCAACGCGCAGCAGCCGCAAAAGGAAAAAGAAAAAAAGAGACCAAGCCCGCACAATCCACACAGCCACGTAAGGGCAAAACGACTGCCACAGGTAGACCAAGCAACCGCACGATTGGAGGTGCCAGTGCTATTGTTGATCGTACAGGGAGGTTGTATGGCCGGGGTGCCATCGGGGACATTACAGTGCCTTAAAAAAAAAAAAACAAAAAAAAAAACGACGACGACGGATTGAAAAATGATTCGATGACATCTGGAGCCTAGACACTGAAAATATTGGAGTGTAGAAGAAGGGTTTTGACATCATAAAATATCACAGAAATGATGCGCGCCATGGACTTTTGTGTGGTTCTGAAGGTTGTAAATTGGTGCTGCCCCTCGACCCCGCGGGGGCGCTGCCCCTCGACCCCGCTGGGGGAGTTGCCCCCAGACCCCCAGTTTATTTTTGAGCTACAGAATACCACGGGAAGTGTTGTGGTTGTCCGTACTGTGAGAAAGAAGCCTGCAGCTAAGCATTGGTGGGGAAGCCATAAGCTGTAGAGGGAGACGGATTTGGAGGTTGGGAACAAACAGAGTTTGAGGGAAGGCATTGCAAGTCCGCGCAGTTGAATGACACTAGGGAGTTATTTAGTTCAGTTTTTGGCCTTTGGGGAGTGTGATGGAGGATTTGAGGTGTCTCCTAGCATTTGTGCCAGCGGATTGTGGCCACCTCTAGGCAGGATAGGTACGCTTTGAGGAACTCGGAGTATGTCTCGGCTGGACGTGAGGTTGCCGTGGTGGATGCACAGAGGGCTCGGGAGGAGCTGACCACCAGGTTGGAGGCAATAGTCTCGTGAGACTTAGTTCAGCGTACCCAGGAGTTGGATGCCGGGAGAGCAGCACGGGTGGCTATCGAGGACAAATTGGCTAGGGAGACAGTATCAATTGAGTAGCAGTTGGTGGAAGCTGAGACTGAAAAACGTGTTTTGCAGACAAGTTTGGGTTAGGCACAGGAGGACTGTGATGGCAAAGGAAGCAATATTGGTGAAATCCGCACTTGAGCATCGGATGGTAGCAGAAAAGGGTTTTTAGGCGAGGACGCAGCAAGTGTATAAGATCCAAGCCCGACTGGCGTCAGTAGTTCCTGCCGTTCATCTCTAATTTGTATTAAGTCGTCGGAGTCGACTTCTTTTCTTGGGGGGGATGATGTTGACGGGAATAATCACTATGTTATGTTGTCATATTATGTTTATGTTGTCGTTGGTAATAATGAGTTATGGCGGTCAGTTACTTAGCCAATGGGTAGGTAGTTGGAGTCGCAATGGTTGTGTCGTACCCCTTCGGGTATTATATATTGTGTACCTTTTCTTCGAAGTATGATCATGTTGGTCGTGTCAGATGTAATGTTATAAGCACTTATTGTACATGGACTGTGGAATTAATACAGAGGCTGGTGCATTTACTTTCTGCATTTAACCGTTTACCCGAGAGGGCAAACATCATCCTCAAGAAAAATCCACCATGCTGATGTTACACCACTTTGATATAAATATCAAAACTCTATCATATCCACCAATTATAGGAAGATAGAATTGGCTTGAAGAGGTATTAGCATACAACTCTTCAACTCTGGTTGATCTCTTATGGATATGCAAAATCTCCATCATAGGTGCAATAAAGGACATAGTGGTCCATCCTATGCTGCTGATGTAGACTAGGATAGCTCCCATAAATCTGAAAATCAGACCTATGATGATATAAGGGGTGCCTCTAATGAACAACGATGATAGTATCTCATCATTAAGCCATCCTCCAACAGTCAAGAAATGACCCATGTTCTTCCCAAGCACCCAAACAGATGCTGTGCTCCAAGTTTCTTGTAGATAATCGATGTATAAAAGTATAGGACAGTCATATCTTTCTAACATATGAAGGAGTGAACCATGGATTTGGACTGAATCTTTAATGTCCTCATGCTCATACTCATTCCAAGCACTGAAGTCCAACTGAAGCACAAATATTTGCAATTCAAAACCAGGTTTCATCATAGTATCCTTATGCTTAAGTTCATACATCAGCTGAAGCTTAATTTCCCAAAATCCATGCCAAACAAGAACCAATGTCTCCACAACATTTGTCTCAAGTCCTAATATTAGGACAGCTGCATGTTCCATTTGATAGTGATCAACGTGAATGGATTGTGTCAATGAATAAGAAGACTTATAAATTAGTCCAAAATTGTTTGGACTCCCTGTTAAATCTGATTTGTGCTTAACCTCTTCTTTTTGTGAAGGCAAGCTATTACTAACTGGCTCATAACATGTAGACACAATCTTTTCTTGTCCCTTAATGGTTTGTGTTTTCATGCAATTTTTCAAACATCATGTCTCAATAACGTCATGTCTAGAATCATCAGCGCAACAAGAAATATTTTATTTACTCCTTAGTTCTTGTTTGCAAAATTCTGATTGCCTTCTACGCTTTGCTGTCATAGGAAGTTTATTTAACCTTTTATCATCATCTATAATAGCTCCCCTTTGTTGTTTTGCATGATTTAGGTGGTGGACTGACCTTTTGCCTTTTTGAAGGTGTTGTCTTGCATGGACAGCCAACAACTTAGTCTCCTTAACCCTCTCCATCCACCTACTATGTAAACTTGGGGTCTTCATTACATTGTCCATGCTATGATGGATAAAATTAGACCTTTTGTAGAGTGGACCTGAATCAGGAGCACCATGTCTGTCTCTTGAATCATGAGAGCCACCATTAGGGGGTTCGACATCACTTACATCTTCATACTGGAATCCATAATACACGTCATATCCCGAATCATTTCCTGGATCCCATACCTTGCTATCTCCAACCAGCTTGTTCAAATCTGATTGGCCTTCATTCTTAATTATCATAAGAGGCTCATCCAATGTAGTCACTTCAGTTCTTCCCATTCAATCATTAAATAAACTTTGGGTCCCCTTTCTATCTTCCAAGCTGTGATAGATAAAATCAGACTTTCTATAGATTGGATCTATTTTAAGAACATAATGTCCAACCCTTGAATTTTGAGAGTCCTCAATAAGAGACTCAATAACCCTAACATCTTTGTGTTTTAAGATTGTCATCTCATGATTGCCAGGAGATATGTGACTGCTGTTGTAACTCAGAAAATCATAATTTGCCCTATTTCTTGGTGTAGAGTTATCAACACTCTCAAATATCCTTTATTCCATGTGAGGATGACCATTGGTAAGTGCTGTCTCATGAGACATTTCCATCTGAAATTCAAGCATATTACCCATCATAATTGTTGTCACATGGCTGCAGGTGTAATCTTCATTAGTTTCTGATAGTTCTTCCACAAAATGCCAATCCATCTCATCTTCCTTAATGACATCTCTTTCAGATTTTAAAACCTTATCATTCAATGTTGATCCATAAGGAATATTTTCAGTTGTGTCCTTTTCCTCATGGCTGCAAAATCCGTTTCCGCTTTCATCTCTAGGGTGTTCTTGCATCCCTTGGACTATTTGTGTAATTTCTATCCATCTAGCATTATTTTCTTCTTCCATTGGAGTGGCCATTATAGATGATTGAATGTTTGTCTTGGATGATGAGGCATATGCCAAACTTACATGTAAACAAAGATCATCAATCTCTTTGTCTTTTTCCTTAGTCAACTTGATAGCTTGATCCCTATCCTTGAGCAGGTGTAGATAATTGGCCTTTATGATTTCCATTGCCTCTTTGATAGGTTGCAACTGTTCATGAGAGATCCTACCTAGGAAGCCTTTTTTTCTTTCTTCGATTTGGACCTTGCCAATGAGGTTTTTAATGGCTTTTTGAGTGTCATCCTTCCTTGTAAGTGCTTGTGTTATCTTGTCATCTGAAACCACACATTGATTTTCAATACCTTGCAATGCCATGAGTTCATGATCAAACTCATTTAAATGATTTGAGTTGTGTTGATGGTGTTTTTATGCACTATGCAACACATAATAAAATATTAAGTATTCTATCCTCTCTTGAAAAAAGACTCCCAAATGCTAAGCTGCATGATCAAGTGGGACGACTCCAAGGTTCTCGAATGTCAGGTCTTGACGTGCTCTTGGATAGACTCAGTTGTATATGATGTGATATTGCTGGGTTCACACAGTGGACTTAAGTTGAATGCTTGAATGTGCTGGAACTGCTTGAATACTTTGAATATCGCTGGAACGTGGGATTCCACTTGATTAAAAAAAAGGAAAAAAGGATAAGGGTTGAGAAAGATCTAATCTAATCCTAGGAATGCAAGAGCAAAGGACAATCTTTGATGAAACTCCAACTAAGTCTTGCATCGACGTGCAACGAACATCTCCACAAGGCTAGTGTGATCTTCTAAGGATAGTTTGATGATTTTCAAATCATCACCACAAGCATAGACACCATCAAGTTGATGCATATCAATGAACAAGCGATAATTGAAGTTAAGCATTGGCTAAGATGAATCCAGTTGACTATACAAGGCACTTTACCATTGGCAAGGTGTTAGTAGTATGGATGTACAAATTTCACCATTGATCATACACAAATCCTTCCATTCATCTAAGTAACATGAAAATTAAATGAGAAGTGGAGACCATGCAAATTGTTGAATCAACATATCGATTTCATCATATCTTCAATGAAGTTTCCATGCTTCTTACAACAATGTCTTGGCAACAATCTTTGCCTGTAATGCCCCTACTAGTTAGGGATCACCATTCTGCAAAACAAATTGTTAGAATATAACATATATATCAACTTCTAACTAAATCAACTTGCAATTTTACTTTAAAATACTTAATTAACACTAATCACAATTCTCATCTATGAAAAGGATACGAATGCCTTACAAAGGTATGTCCTTAGGCGGCTGTGAAGCTCGCCTTCTTGGAACCCCTCTTGGTTCCAAGCCATCCAGGAAACCAAGGTTTAATTTGATTCCTGTCTTGAGTGTAATTTCTTACACCCAAGCCATCCAAGAAATCGAAGGTTAATTCGATCCCTGTCTTGAGTGTAATTTCTTACACCCAAGTCATCCAAGAAATTGAAGGTTAATTCAATCCCTGTCTTGAGTGTAATTTCTTACACCCAAGCCCTCCAAGGAAGACCATAAGTCAATTCCTTTCCTTGGGTGATGTATCTCATCACCCAAGTCCATTAGAGGGGACCGGCCAGATCCGTCTCTTCTTGGATGAACTTGTCAACCAAGCCATTCATATATGCATATAGACCATCAATATATATATATATACTGCCAACCAGGGATTCGCGTATCCCTCCATTAGGCTAAGGGAGTTTCCTCCCTATGGCTTCCATTATTAATCATATTTATATTGCATTTGACAATTTTATTATTATTTTCCATTTCATAATCTACATTATTAACATATATTCTTAACTATTCGTTAATATGTATTCGTTAACATATATATATATCAAGTATGCCTTACTATCGTTACATTGTCATTAATTTCATAAATTAAGTCTACATTTTATATATATCTTCATTCCTATTATTAGTCCTACATACATATGAATATACTGCATACATACAACATCATAATCATGCTATATTTCCATAATATACATAACATAATAATATAATTCAGCAGAACGAGATTGGAGACAGATCTATCAAAGAAATACTATTATATCTATATGTGTGTGTAATGTCCCCTACTAGGTTTAGACAACAGTAACAGGGATTATACATGTAAACATATTCTTCTTACCATTTATTATCCTATGAGCTTTTCACAATTACAATCTAATATTGTTACTTGTCTAATTAAAGACATTATGTATACATTTATATATATGGATATGTATATATATTAGTATATGTGTATGTATATACATATGTCACCTTGTTGATATTACATCATTGTTATATATATATATACATATATATATTCTGATTTGAACATAAATAAACAAATAAAATAATTATATTATAAATCATTTAATTATTTATTAGTTACCTATTTATTAATTATCTATTATATAAATTATCAGTACCATCACTTCTTAACAACATTAATTATATTTAATAACTATAAGGACAGACAGATCTGACATGCGTCAGATCTGGTCTGCCATTATATATTAAATTAAGAGTGGCTGTCATGTGTATTGCAGTTTATATTAATGTTACCCTTAAATTTTGCATAAAACATTATCGGACTTTATATTAAGCTTACGTATTAAGCATGTTCCCATGCATACCACCAAACAAGGATGTTACTGCTTGTAACTTAATAGTTCTCATCTGATCGGCGGCTATCCCATCCTAGTTCCCCCCCCCCGCTGTGGACTTATTATATCTTGCTAGAGAAACGGTTGCATCGTTCCAAACAGATCGCATCTCCCTATAATATAAACAAATCACATCCTCTACAAAATGATTTGGGTTTAATAATATGGTTTTTGTTTCCTAAGGGGAGTCTTATTTGGATCACAATATACGTGATGCCTAAATAGGCTTCTTATTAGTCATTGTCTATTCTATTGTAAATAGTATTGTTATTATTTATTATCGATTGTGTAAATTATATGTGTATTATTTTAAATAAATAAATGTTGTTTACAATTAAGAATATGTAAACTATGTTTATGATTTATAATATATAAATATGTTTATGATATAATATTAATTTATTTTATTTGAATATTTTAAGATTTTATTAGTAATAAACATTAATTAAATAATAATAATTAATATATAAATAAATATCAAATAATCATTCTTTGGTAATTATTATATTAATTTATAATTGTTTTATTTAGGATATATATATATAACGGTCAAGCAGGGGGACGTGACATTGCCTTCTCTTCCTACTCTACTCTAATTATTTGCTTGCTACTTTCTACTACTAACTATTCACACTCTATTCGCTATTCTATATTACAAATGAAGAAGTGGAACCTTAAATAGTGCTCTCTTTACAATTGAATGTCTCAGATCGATTCACAATCAATGGCCAAGATTGAAAGATAGAAACCCTAATTAGGGTTTGTTATACCCATTACAAAGCATTTAATGCTTGACCAATGATACAATTACATTTGATGGGACACATGTCCTCCTTTGAAAATTCAACCAATAGATGGTGACGGTAGGTACATTGAACTTTGTGCCCATGTGGTAGTTATCTTCTTTGTAGGACGAGTCAAGTTCATTGAATCTAGACACCTCTTGATTAGATGTGATTGGATAAATGATGAATGGGCCCACCTCAGTTTGTTTGATCTTTGTAACTCATCACAAGTTGTGATTGAATGAGGGATATCCCTTGATACTCAACATTATCAAGCTCATGATGTGTTGATGACTTTGCTCATGTCGATCTTCTAACCTTGATTAACTCTTTTGGAACTATCTCTTGTCACGATCACTTGCATTCTTGAGCTTTCATCTGGCTATACTGACAATGATTATTGGATTTCCGAAGGAAATTCAAGATTGTGAAATTTCTTCTTTAATGCTTGCTATTGATTGCTGCTCCTCACACTAATTGCTTGCATCAATCTCAATCATTGCCTTGGACGGACTGTTCTTGTCTTGATGAGAGTTTGTCATGCTACAATCATCTTTCACTTGTAAGAGTTGTTCAAATTAGTTTTGTGAAGTGATATTCTATTTTCAAATAAAACTTAACCATCTAGACTAGGAATTACTATCCTTAGAACGATAAGTCTAAAAGCCTAGGCTGCATCTCTATAATGATCTTAAGTTAATGATAATTTCTCATAAAGCCCTAAGGTGATCAAAACGCATCAAAGAAACCCTCTTAAAACACAGATTGAACATAGATAAGGCCCGATCCAATTTCAACTTGAAGAAATATGCTCTATTTCAGACCTGCAAAACACTTCAAAAGACTGGTTATATTAATCCAAATGTTCTTTTGGGCCAGATCGTGTATCTCACATGTAAATACACCTTTGGTTGATTGCTGTATCTTATCAGACTTTGATGAAAATTTGATAATTTCATGTCCACATTGCCTCATTGTAGCAATTTGTTGTAATTGGATGATGGTGAATGATCAAATGAAATCGCTGGAAAATGAACATATTTTGCGATCCTTGGTGATTGCTGTGACAATGAGTTTGATGCAACCTTGACCAAATGCCAAAAGTAGGATTGCTGTTCTTGATTGGAATCGTTGGGACTCAATTCACTGATGTCCAATAATTTCAGAACGCTGCCTTGCTGTGAACAAGTTCGACACCTTGATCATACCCATGCTACTCCGAGTCAGAATCCCATTTTGATAAATGCGCTGTAACTGTGTGTCCCTGGCACGAATTGGAGCAGAATCGCATTCTTAAAAAAAAGGACTCAGTGCAGCTTGCTTATCGCTGGTATCTGTAATTTGAACTTGGGCTAGGCACAAATCATAGATTTTAAAGTCAGAATCACTCTTCATGAACTCATCACAGATCCTATCAATATCGCCTAGATCCAATATCACATGAAT
Source organism: Cryptomeria japonica (assembly GCF_030272615.1). NCBI lineage: Eukaryota > Viridiplantae > Streptophyta > Pinopsida > Cupressales > Cupressaceae > Cryptomeria > Cryptomeria japonica. The sequence goes on along the minus strand of NC_081407.1, from coordinate 65,346,325 downwards.
CGCTGATAAAAAAAATGTAGCTAATGGAGGTGAATTCACTGCCAAATGATGATCGATTGTCAAGACAAAATTGCTGTTTATGCAGATCCGACTTAGTGTGTTGATCAAATGCAATGATCAACACTCTTATTTAATCGCCATCTTAAGAAATTCGTACTCCATCACAGGCTAAGTCACCAGGTTCGGCCGAATTTGAACCTTGAAGTTCGAAATTCGGCGAACTTGAAAAAATATGCAAAAATTCGATTAAATTCGAATTAAAATTTAGGGTTTGCGATAAAAAATTTTTGGCTTGCGTTTTAGGGTTACGTCGCGGATTTTATAACTACGGCGGCCGCAGGAGTTGCAGTCACGCCCACGCGAGTTGCCAACGCCCACGGGAGTCGCACCAGTCACGCCCACGGGAGTCGCCCAGTCCGCTCGGCCGCCACCAGGAGGCGACGCCACGACCAGTCCGCTCGGCCGCCACCAGTAGGCGACGCCACGACCAGTCCGCTCGACCGCCACCAGTAGGCGACGCCACGACCAGTCTGCGACGCCATTTTTTTAAAGTTTATTATTTCTTTATTTATTTATAATTTTATAATGTTTATAATGTTTATATAGTTTAAAAATTTATAATTTTATATTAATAGTTTGTAATTTTATATTATGTATTTTTATATTTTTTTAATTTTTTTTAGGTTTAATATTTTTATAAACAATTTAATAATGTTTATTATAAATTTATTATTATTTATTTAATATTGTTGTTTATTTAATATTTTTTTAGGTTTATTATTTATTTATAACATTTATAATGTTGTTTATAATTTATTTAATGTTTGTAATGTTGTTTATTTAATATTTTTTTAGGTTTATTATTTAATAATGTTGTTTATTTAATATTTTTTTAGGTTAATTAATAGTTTATACTTTATAATGTTAAACTATTTACGCAATTTTATAGATATATTACATATTTACATATATTTATTAAAAAAATTTAAAAATTACATATGGCGAATTTAATTCGAATTTTATACATTTCGAATTTTTTCCGCATCGAACTTATTCGAATTTCAACGCTGTCGAACTTCGAATTCGAATTCGAACCTGGTGACTTAGATCACAGGTATTGGCGACTTTTATTTAATGCATATTGATTGGGATGATAAATACGTTTGCCACCTTCATTCAATACCTTGTGGATCATTGCATATTTTAAATGATGGCAACACTTCAAAATTGTGGTACTTGGGAGATTGAAACACACCTCTTATATTTGATCACCAATTTTCAATGGTAAGGCAACATTTATTAGATGCATTGCATAAAAACTTCGAACTTTGCCCTTGGAGTTTTAATTGCCTTTCAATCATGCAATCCAATGATGTCTATGCAGGACTTCGAGTTTTGCAATTATTACTTCAAGTGATTGCCTTTGCATCATTGAATGCAATACCCTTGCACTCATCGAATTTACAACATTATATGAATCAATATTAAATGCTTGCATTGGTGCGATCCCCTTTATCAAATGCCCTTCGTCCATTATTTACATCTTTCTTCAAACTTTAAAATTCACCTAGACTGTATCATGAAGATTGCATCGTGGAAGCTCAAGTGTTGTGGTGACATCGTCAAATGCTTGCAGCTCGTATGCACTGGAATTATCATTGCCCTTCATTCATTGCACCTACTGAATGACTTGCATTGTGCAAGGCGTAGCTCTCCTTCCTTTCATAATCGAACTTGATTTAATTGTACAAGGCATTTAGAGCAATGCACAATGTAATGTCCCCACTTTGAAATAAAATTCAATAATAAATGGTAATAATAAAATTAAAATATTTAAAATTAAATTAAAATATAAAGTAAAATAATTAAATATGATTAATTAAAAATTAATTAAGTTAATGAAAAGTCAAAAGAAATGAAAGGAAAGGTTGTGACTCCCTCAACAATGAGATATAAAAGGGAGAAGAGAACCTCATTTGAGAGAGGGAATAATTTGGAAATGAGAAGTGCAGATCTGATTTAAATGATAAGTGCAGATCTGATTATGAGAGGTTGTGTCCCTTTCAAAGGGCAGAAACAATGAAGAGTTACACTCTTTCAAAGGGTGCCAATGGTGAAAGGGTGTATCTCTTGCCAAAGGATATACACCATGGATCAAATCAGATCAGAACTGTTATTAAGTTACAGGCAGTAACATCCTTGTTCTTGGTGGTATGCATGGGGATGTGTTTAATAAGTATGCTTAATATATGAAGCCCAATAATGTTCTTATGCAGAATAAATAGTAATATTAATATGGACTGCAATATGTATGACAGTCATACTTAATTTCATATATATATTCATAATACATAAGCAATTAGTATACGTATAGTCTAAAACATGTTATTACTATCAGTATTTAAGAAGTGGGGAAGGAGATGTCCCTAAACCCATAAGGGGACATTACAAATGGTATCAGAGCTATGATCTTGCCATCCTGTAGGGTAAGATTGAATCAACGAATTATTCTAGTCAATAAACAGAGGCAAATACCATGACCGATAAGCAACGAGGGTTCCATCTCGTAAGATGAATTTAAAATATATTATTATCAGCCAAATAGATATTGAATGGGTATGACTTCAGAGTAATTCAAATTAGAATAGTGGATAACTAGGCATATCCATGTGGCATTTAAAATACTTAATATATATATATATATATATATATATATATATATATATATATAAGTTGGCATTTAAATTGAGAATAAATTAATCATAAATTCCATATGGACCATGAGTGAGGAAATGGGGTAGAGCAATGAGGTCAGCAGATGTTAGGCCTTTGTTAGGTACATCACCCGCTATGGCGACTGTAGGTCTGCCATTAGTGAGGCCAAGGGGGAGTAAACCACTCTTGGGCCTGATAAGCGCTACGGGCGTCTCATTGCGTCTAAATCCTTTTGATCTCACTAAGGAAGTGAATATGAAGAAGGCTAATGCATACACAAATATTTATTGAAATTACAAGTCAGTATTGAATTGCATTATTAATGTGATTTTAAGATCACAAGGATTAGTCCCATAAAGAAACCATGGATTAATGATTAAGTAATGATGAATGGATAAATTGCATACCCAAACCCAGTAAGATACAAGGGAATAGGGCCATGGGATAGCAGGAACTAGGCCTCTGTCAGGTAGGCAACCCATTGTGGATGACCGAACATCTGCCACAAGTTGGGCCAAGGGGGAGTGTACCGCTCTTGGGCCTGATAAGCGCTACGGGCATCCTATTGCACCTACTTCTCCTCGGTCTTGCTAGGGAATGAGTATGGAATTATCTCATTGATAACAGTATAATCTTAAACAAATTGCCTAATAATAGATGTATACTTCACATTCACCACTAGTGTGGGAGAGAGGTAGAGCAATGAGGTCAGCAGAAACTAGGCCTCTGTCAGGTAGACAACCCGATGTGGATGACTGAAAGTCTGCCATCAGTTGGGCCAAGGGGGAGTGTACCGCTCTTGGGCCTGATAAGCGCTACGGGCGTCTCATTGTGTCTAAATCTTTTCTCTTTCATTAATGGCGAATAGGGGTTAAGCATAGTCCATTTAATTAATACTTGAGGCAAGTATCCAAACATTGTGCTAGCTATCCTCTTTGTCGATATGGCTAATCAGACTCATTATATTTACTCCATTTGAAATTCTTAAATACTCTACCTGAGATCACAAACTAGATTGAGTGTTTATGTTTTTGCATCAAGCTGGTGTTGATTTGTGTTTCTACTCATAACAAGAAAGAAATTTCACAATGTGTGTATTCACATGTATACTCCGTGTTTGCATATATGTATGCTTCATGTTTTCCATGTGTATGCTCTGTGCCTTCCACGTGTATGCTTCGTGTTTCCCATGTATATGCTTTGTGTTGTTTAACTCATGTTGGTAGATGACTTAGTTGAGGAAATTAAAATAAACATTTGCTTGAGGACAAACAAATTCGGGAAGGGCAGACTGTAATGGCCCCACTTTGAAATAAAATTCAATAATAAATGGTAATAATAAAATTAAAATATTTAAAATTAAATTAAAATATAAAGTAAAATAATTAAATATAATTAAATATGATTAATTAAAAATTAATTAAGTTAATGAAAAGTCAAAAGAAATGAAAGGAAAGGTTGTGACTCCCTCAACAATGAGATATAAAAGGGAGAAGAGAACCTCATTTGAGAGAGGGAAAAATTTGGAAATGAGAAGTGCAGATCTGATTTAAATGATAAGTGCAGATCTGATTATGAGAGGTTGTGTCCCTTTTAAAGGGCAGAAACAATGAAGAGTTACACTCTTTCAAAGGGTGCTAATGGTGAAAGGGTGTATCTCTTGCCAAAGGATATACACCATGGATCAAATCAGATCAGAACTGTTATTAAGTTACAGGCAGTAACATCCTTGTTCTTGGTGGTATGCATGGGGATGTGTTTAATAAGTATGCTTAATATATGAAGCCCAATAATGTTCTTATGCAGAATAAATAGTAATATTAATATGGACTGCAATATGTATGACAGTCATACTTAATTTCATATATATATTCATAATACATAAGCAATTAGTATACGGATAGTCTAAAACATGTTATTACTATCAGTATTTATGAAGTGGGGAAGGAGATGTCCCTAAACCCATAAGGGGACATTACACACAATGCATGCCAGAGCAATACACAATGCGTGCGTTAGCAATGCACAATGCATCTGAGAGCAATGCACAAGGAGTGCAAGAGTAATGCACAATGCGTGCGAGAGCAATGCACAATAAATCATCTTCAAGCCTTAGCCAAATTTTGATCTTTTTCAATTTTTCACTTCTTCGAAATAAAAAGCTAATAGCTAAAAGGCTCAACAATTGGTCCAAAAGATTCTTCAAAACTGCTGCTGAGTCTTCACACAAAATGCTCTCATGTGCCAATTTAACCCTTGTGCAAAGATGAACCAAAAAAAACATAATACAAAGTCCTCCAAGCCAATAAGTATGTCCACACACACAAGCAAGGAGGTGGCTTCAGATTTGCAAACCAAAACTTATTTTCTTTGGTGCCTAAAGGAAACCCCTGATATGGAGTTCCTCCTCACACCCTTGGCTGGTCTCTCACAGCTGCAGATGTGCAAGAACAATGGAGGTTTTTGTCTTCTCCAAGGTCTTCAAAATCCTAAGGTTGATAAGCTCCATAAGGAGGCAGAAATAATTATCAGCAAAAACATGCATAAGAAATGAGTCTCCAATGACCTTTAAAAACCTTTCATCAAGGCCCCCTAATTAGGGTTGAAACCCTAACACCTCAATCAAATTTTAAATAATAGTTACTTTATCCTCATAACAATTCTCCCACTTAGGACGTACACTTTATGTTATAAGTTCTCTCCATTTATACTAACCTTTTATCTCTCTGTTCCCCATTCACTCTCTCACTAGGAATAGGTACATAAAAACTAGGAATGGCATCCTATTGTACGAATACACTCCATCCTCCACCACGAAGCTAGTCTTGAGTTTATCTTCCTCGGCAATGCTTATCTGATTGTATCTAGAGAATCCATCCATGAAGGAGTACATCTCTTGGCCTGCTACCTCCTCAGATATGGTGTTAGTGAATGGGATTGGGAATGGATTTTTGATTGTTACTACATTGAGACACCTGAAGTCCACACAGAGTCGCATTTGTTTTGCTTCCTTTTTCAGGGATATAATAATCGGTGAGACCCACTCGCTTGTATCCACCTTAAATATTATACCCGCTTTCAACATTTTTTCAATCCCCTTGTGTACCTTGGCAGCATAATTTTTATTCATCTGGTAGGGCTGAATTTTGTGTACGCGTAGTTTTGGTGGTATCCCCTTCAAGTCCTTGTACGTCCACGCAAAGGTGTCCTTGTACTCCTTGAATATTTTAAATGTCGTCGCCTTCAGTACCGGGTCCCAATTGTCACCGACGAAAATCACTTGGGGATTTCCCTCATTAGCTAAGTTTACCTTCTTCACATTCGGCTCGTCATACTTCATGATTTTATCCCTTTCAAAACGATGGGCAAGTGTCTCATCCACTCTTGCCACGCTTATATTTTTCTTACTCCAAAGAGAAGGTAATAGTCCTTGTACCTTTGCCGATTTCTTCGATCTCCACGATCTATAGCATGTTGCACTCTGGGTGGAAGACTTCATAATCCTTCTTCTATTAGTGAAATAGCCTGTTCAAAGAACTTGTTTCATCTTCCAAGCAATCTTGAAACTCCAGTACCCCTTCGTCATTCAGTTCCATCCTCTCCCTTCCTCCATACTCCACTCTCTGTCTTTCGACTCTGAGTCTGATGATGCCATTTCTTCACTTACCGCTTGATTCCTCTGGTCAATGACGTACTTCCTCAAATCTTGATCGAGAGTGTGTTTCCTGCTTCCAGTTGTGATCTGCCTTGGTAGTGATTAACCACTCGCTCTCGAGGGGAGCCTCATATGCCTTTTTTATAATGGGATCACAACAATATTCAGGAAGAAGGGCTGTGTGCCAATTGTTACTTTCTATGCCATCAAGGTCCTGTTGTGTGTAGCACTTCACGACTTGTCTTTGACAGGGACCCCTGTGGTTTGTGTCTGCCTCTTACATGAGAGAAATGAATGGGTGGCTCTATTCACGGGGCCAAGGAAACCACGACCTTGTGAAGCTCAATAGAAGTAGCAAAGAGTGGAAGGCTATCAATATTGTGCTCCTCCAGAACCTTTGTATTTGCCGGCAAGAACCCCAAAATGTCAAGGCAAAGTTCGAAATGAAGATAAGCTCGGGCTTTCTTGCTTCAAAAGCAAAATCACAGGTCTTTCAAGCTCTCATCACACCTGCAAATACCGAAATTATAATGTCGGGGGTCGAATATTTTAAGGCACAATATGAAATTCATGTGGCCTGTAAAAGCCCCTTTTTTTTTGCCAATAAAATCCCGAAACTGAAGAAGCAATGCGAATAAGATGAAACGAAATAAAGCCCCAATCTCGGCATTTTCAAGCCCAATAAGATTCGTTTATTCTAGTTTCGCCTTCAAGCACTGAGAAGTCCTCGATAGGAATAGCTGATAAATCTCAAAGTAAATGAAATTCGGCATCTTCTTCAGTTTTAACCGATAAAATGCCGATAGAAGCCCCGCACATATTAAAATTCAAAACAAAATCAGGCTTTCTTTATTTTTTTATATATTGCTAACTAAGGGCCAATAACATATTAAACTAGGGCATCATGATGGGAATAAAGGTTGAGTGACAAATTGGAATGAAGGGAAATGTGTTAAAATGTCAAAGGGTGAAGTTTTCTCAATTTGCCTCTAAATGCTGAGCTTTCCCCTCTAAATCGCTAAAAGAGAAATGAAGAAAGGGGGCATTTTAAGTAAAAGTGGTTTTATGCCAAAGCTCACATTCGTCAAAAAAGTCGAGTTTCACCCTTTTCTGGAATCGGCTAGGTAAAGAGGGAATCGACTTTTCGCAATTTCCCTAAAAAAGCCGAAATTCTCCCCACTAACTCAGCAAGTTGTATTCTAAAACAGAAGGGGGGAGCGAAAGTTAAAATTCTAAGTGGGCGCTTTAAAACAAAAATTTGACATTTCGCTTCTCAATGCCGAATTTTTTCCTTGAAAGGCTAAGTAACGAATTTAAAGATAAGGGAAGATGTTTTAAAATACAAGGCAAATCTTTTTTGCGTTTTGCCTCTAATTGCCTAAAAATCCCTTGAAAAGGAAAACATTAAGTTAAATTATAAAGGGGAATTTTTCGCACTTTCGTCTCTCAATACCTAACTTTTCCCTTTAAGTGTCGTGATTTTAAATAAAAAATGAAACGAGTTTAAAAGGTTTGAATTGTTTTAAAAGCAAACAAACATCTTTCATTTTTGAAGCCCAACATTGCCTTGAAAACATTTAATATTTGTCAAAGTTACTTTAATTTTTAAAGATGATTGATTCAATTTGAATTCACTTTTGTAGATTGATGTGGTTGCAAGGAATTAGGTAGCAACCTAAAGCGCAAACTGGAGACATGATTGCAATCAAAGCACTAAGATACGCGCCACCCCCAGACAACAAGTTGAAGTCCACCAACAAGATTGAAGACAAAAGAACACACATAATGCTACAAATGTATGCATACTCAGAAATACACAACTAGAATTCATTCCATAAAATCAATTTGTAAAACTGAAATGTTTTAATGTAAATAACTACCTGTGGGCCCCTTATTAATGCAAAATAAAACAAGGGTACACAGGTCAGTTATGCCTCAGCTACCTAAGTGACCGAATTGATGTCAAATAGTGGTTGATAGTTGAGGAGGTGGTTGGAAGGACAACTTAAGATTAATAAGCATGGGTTAAAGCTGCCAAGCTTCTAGAGGGCTGATCCGAGCCATTGGATGGTTTCAATTTTGGCCTTTGATTCAAAATTGTAAAATCTATAAAAGGTCGTGCCTCTCTCTTTGTTAAGGGTTAGATTTTAGTGGTTAAATAGTTAGATTTTAGAAACTTACACTCTTAGAGTTTTAGACAGCTAGATAGTTAGAATTTTAGATGTAGCCACAATTTGCAGATTAGGAGTAGAATAGGACTGCTGTAAGAAATTGTTGTAATGGCAGTTGAAATCAATATATGAACATTGAAGTATGGTGTTTGTTATTTTTGCTTTCTCCTATTTACATGATTTCCTTTCAGTTGGTTAATTAGAGTTCAATGATTTTAATGGTGAAATGTTGGGGGGTATTTGATGAGGTTTCCGGTTCATGCCATTGGGGACCTGCTAATGGTAGGTCACCGTGTATGGTTAATCTGAACGCAAAAGTGTGCTTAGTTCAACCGTGGGTATTTGTTTCAAACTGTGCCAGAATCGGGTGCCTGGAAGAATGTCCATAGTTTGAAAACCTTTAATTTCCTTGGAGCTTGCACTGTTTTCGTTAAGTTGTGAGGGTGTCTCTGGCAAAACAAGGATTAGTTTATGGAAATTTGTCTACCCATAGCACTAACCATTTCTATCATCGTACTTAGGATCTCTAAACCCTTCTCATTTGTTATTTATTTTCCCAGTCCAAGTATCGCAGCATCGTCGGATACAGGCGAACTTGTTGCATACGTAAGCCCTCTTGTGTTACCAGCAAAACACATAAAACCGTTGAGTTATCCCACAGTCGAGAATTGATGTTTGGAACCTTGAGATTGTCCCCTTTGCTCATTCATAACAGCATTAGGGATTTCCTTATTCAAGAGAGGATATGTTGTGTTGACCTTAGAGAGTTGAAATCTGTGGATATGCTGTGTTGACCTTAGAGAGTTGAAATCTGACTTTAGCCACGTCAATAGAATTGGCGCTAGGAGGGCCCTGTCAGGTTCTTTATAGCAAGCTGATTCTATTGCACCCTTTTTAATGTTATATTTGGGATATGCTAGATCCCTATTTTCTGTGTTGACCTAAGAGAGTTGAAATCTGATTTTAGCCACATCAATAGAATTGGCGCTAGGAGGGCCCTGTCAGGTTCTTTATAGCAAGCTGATTCTATTGCGCCCTTTTTAATGTTATAATTGGGATATGCTAGATCCCTATTAAACCGACAACCAAAAAAATTAGAAAACCAGAAAATCCTAAAAACAGTGAAAAATCTGAAAATACTAAAAATTTTTGAGTTGAGATGTGGGAGGAGCCACTTCATAAGGACTCTCATCAGACCAACATTCCATAATAACAACAACAAAGGTTGAGTGGACAGTTGTACCCCAAGCAGCTATTTGAGTTTTCATCTGTAGGTCATTGCAAAATTCATGGCACAACCGAGCATGAGGAGTTGAACTGCTTGACCTTTCTATCAAGGGTCGAGCTCATGCTACAAGGACGAATCTTTTTTTGGGATATCTCCAAATCAGAGGAGCTCATACAGCCAGGTATTCCCAGTCCTCAATCAAGCATTGATGAGTTTACACGATTTAAGAATCTGATTGAGAACCAGTTTGGTCTCAATGAAGAGATATGCTTGGAGAGCGTGCTATCACCTTGATGGTGTAGAATTCATCGCACCTCTCATTCAAAATTCACCTGCTCGTTGTGCGAAGAGGCAGTTAATCAAGTCAAAGCCTGGTATGGACTATCAATATCATCAGAGGAATGTGTAACGAGTAAAGTGTGGAGTGCCTACCTCGCTTCTAAAGAGTACAGGAGAAGACAAGATCAATGCAACACCACACTTTCCAATGATGAGAAAGAGGAGTTAGTAGTTTACAAGTTGCTGGCTCAGATGAACCTACCAATCAGACTATGGCAGTGGATGATTGTGTTGTCCCTACACTTGAGAAAGAGGGTGCTGAGGATGAAGGTCAAGAGAGCCACGTAGATCAGCCAGAGGCCAAGGAAATCTATTTACGCACAACACCAGCCATTTCTATCATTATACTTAGATCCCTAAACCCTTCTCTTTTGTTATTTATTTCCCCAGCCCAAGAATCGCAGTATCATCGGATGTAGGCTATTGGCGGTAATATCGTACGAGAATAAAACTATAGATAATTAAGTAGTACTTGTCTTTGTTATTATGGTAACCGAGGAATGGTAGTTACGGGTGCGACGGTTGCCCCTCGCACCCCTCGGTACCTTTATATACCATGGAAGGTCACTTGTAAATGGACATGATTATGAATGGAAATAGTATCTCTTATATTTGCTTGATCTTATCTGGTACCTATGGCATTATTATTTCTCGTTAAGCATTCTATCTGTATATTCTAAACTGTTCACCCAGAGGGTAAACATCTGGCACCGTTGCTGAAATTTATCCGAAGCACGGGAATATACTACATGGCATGTGGATAATGGGAAAACCATTGGCCGAAGGGACGAGCAGTTACCTTGACAAAGAGCCTGAAGAACTATTTGAGGGAGAAATAGCACTTACAAAGGATTTCTCCTGCATCCTCCAAGTGGCGATTGAAAGACACCTACGAAGGGAAGTCACCACCGAGGATGTTCCAGAGGATGCTATGTGGAGTGTGCTTGGTGTAAGCCCGACGGTAAATCGTTTGATGAGCAACTTGCCCAACCTTTTGGCACAGGCATTTTTGGCTCTTCAAAAGCGCAGGGAAGACATCAATCGGGAGAACTAGGGATGAATTAATAAAAGTGTTCATTTCAATATGTCTTGTTCTATTGCCTAAGGAGAATTTAGAATTAATGCCCAATTTGCTAAATAAGGACAAAAATAAGAAGGAATACTTAGGGGACTCTGAAGCCGCCCAACGAGCATTAATTCTCGAGCAACAAGCAGAACGAAGAGGAAGATTCAAGAGGATTGCCGAAGAAGCAGCAGAAATGGCAGCAATGGCTCTGGCGAGGACCAAGATTCAGTGTTAATCGAAACCACCAGGAAACTGTTGGGGGACCTTTCCCTAACATTGGAGGAGATCGGTGATGGGAGTACGGTAAAGCCGTACACACCATACAGAGGTGCCGAGACCAGGAGGGAAGACGAGGCAAAGACTAAGAACAGAGAGGCCGAGGATACTGGTGCGACCGAAGGTGTCAGGAGGACACAAGGTCACGGTAGTAGAAGCAATCTGTTCGGGGTAGGCTCATCACACCCTGGTAGTCAGAGCAACTTGGTGGGACCCAACAGACCAAATCTTGGCGGAGTACCTTCGGGAGGACTAGTGTTTGGAGGAGGAGTTCCTGGAGGGTCAAATTCGAGTTCCGAAAGGCAGACCGGGCCGCCGCCAAGAAATGTAATTGCGAATCGGCAAAAATTGCTGAAGTTCACCAGAGATGGGAAAGAAGACCTCGTACGACATTGCCGTACATGTGAAACAATCTGGTTGGCCAATGGCGTGGCCGATAGAGCGGAATGGGTGGCGACACCCTACGAGGAGTAGCCATCAATTGGTACTCGGACGCTGACAAAACCCAACTGACAACTTGGGATGAATTTCACAAAGCCTTCGAAAAGGAGTTTCGCCTCCTCAGAGATGATAATGAAATCGTAGCAGAAATCCTGAGCACCAAGCAAGGGAAAAGTGAGACCATTCGAGCATATAGCCAATGCCTCAAGGAATTGTTGGGAAGAATGGATAACCAGCCCGACGATGGGTTGAAGAAAAGGTGGTTTGTGGAGGGCTTAAAATCGTCACTCAGGAGTAAAATGAAAATTGTACCCCCCACATCCTACTACGATGCCTATAACCGGGCAATGGACGTGGAGAGTGAAGGGAAGACATCCAGGAAAATGAAGGACAGATCCTTTGGAGAGGAGGATTCCTCCGACGGAAGTAGCAAGGACAAGGGGTCGAGTAAAAAGGTGCAAGCCCTTCAAAAGGATATGCACCGCATGATGAAGGAATTCAAGAGCATGAAGGGAAGCACCAACAAAAATGAGGAAGTATGGTGAGCAAAATGTAAGGAGGAAGGTCACACAAAAGGCTCTTGTCCAAAAAAGGCCTTCTGCGATATTTGCCAAGTGTCGGGACACTCTACCAAAGAATGTCCCTACAACATGAAGACACGCGAGAACCAAGTGTTCTTCACCCAAGAGTAGCCATCGGCGACAACAGGCACATCGCAGCCTCAAGCCAACACCACAACATCCTCTGGCGGTTATAGAGGTAATCGAAGGGGAGGAAGAGGCAACAACAATAATAGCAATAATCGAAGTCGAATGTAGAATGATGCCAAGGGACGACCGATGATTCAATGTTGGGCATAAAGCCAGTGGGGACACTTTGCGCAGGATTGCCAGAAAGAGGAGGCACCCCAGCACTTGTGCAGATGGTGTGGTCCTAGAGACCACGATGAGATGAATTGCCCCAAGCCAGGGGTTAACCTCCTCAACATTGAGAAGACTGGTGAAAAGGTACTGGCAATCACCTGTGCTCAGACCAAAAAGGTCACTCATCCCGACCCTTGTACGGAGAAGGAGAGATTACGGGAGGCAAAAGCCAACATTGAGTGTGAGATGATGGCCGAACGATGGAACAAAGAGGTGGTGAGTAGATCATCCCATACGAAAACCGAAAATAACATAATTGGGCAAGTACTGCAGATGGAGGTGCCGATAAGGGTGAAGGACCTTCTAGACACAATGCCACAGCTGAGAACCGCCATTTTTAGTTCCATACAAACCACTGCGCATGCACCTTCGGGTGCGACACGGGCGGAAGTTCTGGTCAGCCCCTCGGCTGACCCAGTGTTTTTTGGCCTTAAATAGTGGTCGGCATCCTGTGGTAGTGTTGACGTGTATTTTGTACACAATCAAACACAGAATAAAATACCCAAGGGTACCTTATCCTCTCTTGAGTAAAGCCTCTGATTGCTGAAGATATCGCGAAAAAGGATCAATCAGGATGACTTCAAGGTTCTTGTATGTAGGGTCTCTACGTGTGGATAAGCTCTTTGTGGTATGATGTGATTTGTTGGAATCACAAGGGGACTTACATTTGATGATTGAACGTCTGATCTGCTTTGAATATTGCTAGAACACAGGCTCTTACTAGCTTAGACTTGAAAAAAAAGGAAAAAGATGAGGGCGAGGAAAAGATCTAATCTTAACACTAAGAATGTAAGAGCAATGAATGATCTTTGATGAAATTCTAACTAAGTCTTGTTTTGACATCCCAGGACCATCTCCACAAGGTTAGTGCGATCTTCGAAGGAAAGCTTTATGATGTTCAAATCATCACTGCAGGCATAGACACCATCAGGTTGATGCATATCAATGAAGAAGCGACAATTGAAGTTAAGCTTAAGCTGAATGATTCCAGTTGACTACACAAGGCAAGTCTGCAATCAACAAACTGCTAGTAGTATGGATATACGAATTCCACCATCAATCAAACACATTTCTTCCACTCATCTAATAACATGAAATCAAATACGAGAAGTATAGAGACCATGCAAATTGTTGAATCGACCCATAAATTTCATCATTTCTTCAATGAAGTTACAAGTCTTTTACAACAACATCTTGGCAACAATCTTTGCCTTCTCTCTCTACTCTACTTTAATTGCTATTCTATCAACTAGCTAACTACTCTCTATTCACTAACTCCTTTCTAACTGCTTCCAACTCCTATTCTATTCTAACTATTGCCTTTACAAAATGAAATGCCAGGGCTTATATAGTGCCCTCAATACAATTCGATGGCTTAGATCAATTCGAGATCAATGGCCAAGATTCAACAATGAAAACCCTAATTAGGGTTTGTTACAACCATTACATAACATTTAATGCTTGACCAATGATAAAATTGTATTGCTTGGACACATGTCCTCTCTAGAAAATTCCACCAATGGATAGCTGGGGTAGGTACATCGGAGTTTGTGCCACCTTCCATGAGTTAGGTACATTGAATCTGGAAATGCTGAGGTGGACCACACTGACTGGAGAAGTGATGACTAGGATGCCACCTCGTCTGACACTTGTAACTTAGTAAATATTCAACTTGATATTGTTGAGAAGCTAGCTTTAATTAATTCATCTGGAACTATCTGCTTCTTCAACGAACCCTTGTTCTAACTTCTTGTGTCCTTGATGTGCAAGATGACTGTTGTACCTCGCCTTGGAATGCTGGATTGGAGAGGTCGCCCTTGTCGATGCTAGGCTTGATCGAAGAAGGTTGTCCTTGTCCTTGCTTGATCCTCCTTGATCTGGCTTGATTTTCCTTGAGGAGAGTCTTCCGACTTGTAGATCTTTCGAGCTTGGGAGTCGCCATCTTGATACCTACACAACATTTCACAATTAATAATATATCTTGAAGTGTAGAAAGGAAGATTCAAGATTCTAATTTAGGAAACTTCATGATAAATCTTGAGTTATCATTTCCTAATTTAGGATTTTCAAAGCAAAATTTAAATCTTCAAAAAATGGTGCCAAGATGATTACGCCATACCTTCACTTGGGAATTAATTCTAAAAAATGATGCAAAAATAGGAGAATTCGCTAGGCAAAATGTAGATCAAGACTCCCTTTAGCAAAATGCGCCCCCTTTAGTCTTCACAAGCATCAACTCCACCACCTTTAGTCTTCAACACTTGAGGAAAATTCGCTCCAAATAGGCCAGCTTTCGCACTTCTTCTTTGCCCTCCAAATCGCACTTTGAAATAATGAGTGAATGATTTGGATAATGAAAAAAAAAACACACCCCAAATATATAGAGCGCTCACCATTTCATTTCCCATAGGCCGACTTGGCCAAATAAGCCAAAAAATAAAATATAAAAAACACTAAGAAGAAGGCCGACTTGATAAATAAAGACAAAATAATGCCTTGTGCGCTCAACTTTTAATTTTTTATTTCACAAAAATTAATTTTAAATGCCTTTATAATAGAAATTTAATTTTTTGAGGCCCTAAATTAATTTATTAAATGCCAATTTAATTGATTTTTTCAAATATTTCGAAGTTGATGATTTTGGCATTTCATGCGATTTGGAGGATATTAACGCCCAAGTAGAAAATAGTGAATGCCAATAACTTCGCTCTGGTCCCTTGGAGAGGGACAGGAGCGCCTTTTCACTTTTGTCCTCAATCCTTCATTTTTTAATTGCCAATTCACGTTGTGGGGCTAGCAGTGATCTCCATTCGTCCCCTCAGTGTACGTTCAACTCGTTTCTTCAAGGCAAAATAGGCTCTTCCAAGATTTTCGCCCTGGTCCTCCAGTGAAGGACAGGAGCGAATTTGTCTTTTAGCCTAGGATTGTTGATTCTTGGAGGCAATTCCTTGTTCACCATTTTTTAAAAGACATTTCTCATCTCGCATCACCTTGTCTTGGCGTGATTCTGGAAGGAAATTATTGTTTTTATGAAAATCGCCTTGGTCCTCCAGTGAAGGATAGGAGCGCCTTTTAGTTCATTGCACAAACTCTTGATCATATCAACCTCGAATTATTTTCTAGACGTAGAACATCACTCCCCACTCCATCTTGAGTCCTGGCAACAAGAAATAGCATTTCAAAATGTTAGGCAATTAGGCATTTTGAAGATTTCGCTTTGGTCCCTTGGAGAGGGACAGGAGTGCCTTAGCCAATTTTCATCGAATTTTGTGGTCCTTGCAACTCCATTCTTCTTTGAAGCACTTTAAATATCATTCCAAACTTGTGCCTTGGCCTGGACTCGTCCCAATTTGGAGAGGAAGGCTGGCTAATGTGTTTTTCGCCCTGGTCCCTTGGAAAGTGACAGGAGCGATTTTGCAACTATGAGCTCACTTGTGCTTTGCTAGCCTTCGAAATTATCTTGAATGGACCAATTACACCTTCTTTCATTCATTTCAAATGCGAAACTTGCCTTACCTTTGCAAGAAATTTGCCTTGTGAGAAAATCGCTCTGGTTCCTTGGTGAGGGACAGGAGCGCCTATTATCTTTTGGGTTGATTTTCTCCTTCGTGGCCCACTTAAGTTATATTCAACGGGCAGAACACACTTCCCTTGGCCTGTTCAAATCGTAAAATCACTTAAATCTTGCAAAGGTAATGCATATTTGGAATTCAAGCTCCGGTCCTTTAGTGAGGGACAGGAGCGAATTTTGCCCTCTAGGCCAAATCTTTTCACTTTTCATCTCGAAATTCTTTTGCTAGGGAAGATTTCACCTTACTTCATGGTATGAATAAAAGTTAATGTCCAAAAAAGGTCTAAAATTGTGCATATAAAGAAAATCGCTCTAGTCCTTCAGTGAGGGACAGGAGCGCTTTTACCTCTCTAGACAAAAAGTCCATCATTTCATTGCTTTTAATCAAGTCTGGATGCTCTATCATGCTCATTTCGTCCTTCACCATGCCTTTGATGTTCCAATTTGACCAAACAAGGCCAGGAATGACTCAAATAAGCCTTTTCGCCCTGGACCCTTGGTGAGGGACAGGAGCACTTTGCCTTGGTCCCTTGGAGAGGGACAGGAGCGAAATTCGCTCTAGATCCTCAGTGAAGGACAAGAGCGAAATTTGACTTTTTGAACTCTCTATCAGGATAATTTTTATGGAATATAACATTTAAGTACAATACTTTAAGTTATATTCCATATATACTTTCAGGATGTTTGAGAGTGGTTTTAGACCTCCAGGAGTTATATTACAAAATCTAGTTTTTTGAGGTTTTTCAGTTTCCAGACTTAGTCAAATTTTAGGATCAGGACATTCCAGACTTAGCCAAATTTCAGGATCAAGACATCACTCAAGCCGGACTTGCTATCCATGTGATCCCCTGGGCGACACTCAAAATGCAAAGGCTAACTAACAAAACCCTAAAAGACCAAAAAAACAAACCCTAAAAAGCAAAAAGCAAGGGTCCCCATTTGCAATGGGGCGATGTGTGAAAACGTCACAACAGGTAGTAGAGATGGGAATTCTCGGGGCTATCCTCAAAGACACTATCGTGGACGGAGGTTCGAGGGTGAATGTGCTGTCGGAGGATACTTGGAAGAAGGTCAGGAAGCCAACACTATGGCCACCCACATTCAACTTGTTAGGTGCAGACCAACACGACATCAAGCCACTTGGCACCCTGATGGCCCAGCCGGTGACCATCGGCACACAACCCTTCCTACAAATTTTGTGGTAATCCCACTCAAGAAGGGGTATGACGCCATCTTAGGGAGAGGGTGGTTGGCTACAACAAAGGTGAACCACGACTAGAAGAAGAACACCCTTTCCATGGAGAAAGGGGGGCGGAAGTACAACATTGATCTGAGGACCTAGGTTGTCAGCGAGGAACTTGTGTCATCTGACTCGGATTCAGAGGATTCAAATAGATGGGAGTGGGACTCCTATGAAGGTAAAGACAAGAGGGAACCAAACGACAGAGTGCTTGAACTCGGTGGATGCGCAGAAGATGACACTTCCTCATTGAATGGACTATTCCACTGGCAAATGGAAGACTATGAAGTGTTTCACCTTGCTTGTCACATGCTACAGATTGAGGACAAGCCAAGCGAGAAGGAGGAGTTCCCGCCAAAGTACACGGAGTATAAGGAGGGAGACGCCACAGTAGATGATGTCCCGGTGTACGAATTTTCAAAGGACAGACCAATGCGGTACGAAGACCCCACTGTGAAGGAGACGAACTCAGGAGTCACTGCCAACCCTCGAAAGATCTGGGTAGGCGATGATTGGAGTTCGGTGCTGAAGGCCACAACATTCAAAATCATCATGGAATACAAGGACGTATTTGCCTGGTCCTACAAGGATTGAACAGATGCTGGAGGCCGACATCATATTTCGAGTGGAGACAAGTGAGTGGGTCGCGCTGATTGTGATCTCACTCAAGGAGGCCAACCAAATCCGCATCTGCGTGGATTTCTGGTGCCTCAACGCAGTGACCATCAAGGACCTGTTTCCTATACCCTTCATAGATAGCATCCTGGAGGAGGTGGCTGGCCATGAAATGTACTCATTTCTCGCCAACTTTTTTAGGATACAACCAGATTTCGATAGCTGAGGAGGACAAGTTGAAGACCACCTTTGTGGTGGAGGATGGAGTCTATGCGTACAATCGGATGCCGTTCGGGTTGTGCAATGCTCCCATGACCTTCCAGGGGATAGCCCTTCACATCTTCGATAAGATGTCTGTGGGAAATTTTAAAGCTTTTTTGGATGACTGGTCGATTTTCAGTAGCGAAGACGCTCACTTGGTGGCGTTGAGAGAGTGCATGGAGCGATGTCGAAGGGCCAGGGTTGCCTTAAATCCACGGAAATGCAGATTTATGGTACCACAAGGAAAGTTGCTGGGCCATATCGTTTATAAAGCTGGACTAAAAACTGACCCGGATAAGGTACAGGTAATTGTAGAAATGGAGTCGCCCATTGATGTGACGGGAGTCAAGTCCTCTTGGGACACATTGGATACTACCCGAAGTTCATTAAGAACTTTGCCCAACTTTCTTTCCCACTAGACAAACTGACAAGGAAGTGCGAACCGTACATATGGGAATCGACACAAGGGGAAGCATTCGAGGAACTCAAGAGGAGACTGGTGGCAGCACCCATTCTGGCCTATCCAAACTGGGACTGAGAATTCCACGTACACGTGGATGCCTCAAACTATGCCATTGGGGCTACACTGGCGCAAGAAGGGGCACACGGGTTGGATCACCCCATCTATTTTGCCAGTCGGTTGATGTCGAAAGCCGAGAAGAACTACAGTACAGCCAAGAGGGAAGCCCTCGGAATGGTCTATGCCGTACAAAAATTTCGACACTACTTGTTGGCGACACCCTTCACTTTCTAGGTGGACCACCAGACTTTGTACCTGGTAAACAAACCCATCATCCAAGGCAGGATAAGCAGGTGGCTACTGCTCCTTCAGGAGTTCACGTTCACAATAATTGTACGGGCATGCAAGAGCCATGTCATTGCTGACAAGTTGTCCCGGATTAGGTCCGGAGAGCCGCCAGAGGAGGTGAATGACGACTTTCCAGATGCTCACTTATTCAAGATCGCAGTATTGCCACCATGGTATACTGCCATTGGGGAATATCTCTCCACCTTTGTGTTTCCGCAAGGTATGCCACCGGGAGAACGGAGGAAACTCGTGTTGAGAAGCCACATGTTTCAGTTGATTAATGGATTGTTGTATAAAATGGGACCCGACCAAGTGTTACGTCGGTGTGTGATGGAGGAAGAGGTGCCAAGCCTCCTAAGGGAGGCACATGAGGGGCCCGTGGGAGGCCATATGGGACCAGACACTACAGAAAGAAAGGTGTTGCTAGCGGGCCTGTGGTGGCCCACATTGTATAATGATGCTAGAGAATGGGTAGTAGGTTGTGATACGTGTCAGAGAGAAGGGAAGCCGCTCAAAAGGGATTTCATGCCCCTCAACCCTTCGCATGCTCAAGAACTATTCGAGCGTTGGGGGTTGGATTTTATTAGGCCACTCAAGGCTAGCCGCGCCAAGAGGTGTCGCTACATTGTGGTAGCCACAAAATATTTAACCAAGTGGGTTGAAGCGCGGGCCCTACTTGACAACTCGGCCGTAAGTACATCATGATTCATCTATGAGCAAATCGTTACATGGTATGGGATCCCTCTTCAATTGACTAGCGACAAGGGTGGACATTTTGTGAACCATGTTATTAAACTCCTCACTACTGAATCTAAAATTTTTCATTCATTGTCTAGCCCCTATTACCCGTGAGCCAATGGGCAGGCCGAGGCTAACAACAAGATTCGGGGGGTAATCTACAAGTCGTGCGGTGTCGAGGGAGAAGACTGGGAAGAAAAATTACCTTCAGTCTTGTGGGCCTACCGCACAACCTACAAGGTGACCACCGGCCAAACTTCGTTCCAACTCATGTACGGGCAGGAAGCTGTTGTGCTGGCGGAATTCATGGTGCCAAGCCTTCGCATTGCAGTCGAGAACAGACTGAGGGAGAGATTGTATGCCTTGAGCAAGCTAGATGAGAAAAGAATGATGGCACAATGGGCCACAGAGACGGGCCAGCAAAGACGGAAGGTTTGGTACGACAAGCATCTTAGGCGAATGAGATCTACTCCGGGGCAATTAGTGTTGAAATTCAATGGGCGGAACGAAATCAAACCCGAAAAATTTAAAGTACGATGGCTAGGTCCCTTCAAGGTGCGCGAGGTCAATGCCAACGAAGCAATTAGATTGTGGATGCTCGACGGGAAGGAGGTGCTAGATGCCGTCAATAGGTCGAAACTAAAATTGTATCGCGAGAGGCACTCGAAGGACCCCACCTGGTGAGCGAGGTTAAAAAAAAAAAAAACGTACGGTAGGTGAAATAAACGAAAAGTGCACCGTACGATGAAGTTGCGTGCTCACCGTACTGTGGAGCCCGTGCTCCCACGACAGTGTAGTGAGCGACTTTTTATACCCCGCATAATCATTTATACCACACCGTCATACGACCAATACGGCATAGACCCAGACGACAGAGAAAATAAAGGGCAGCATCATCGTACGACTACCGTACACCAGGCAAGTTAGCAGAATAGTACGGTATAGGTACGGCAAGGCGACTGTATGACAAAGAAGAGATTGGCACGTGCAAGGAGGTTAAAGAGCAATAAAAGAAGATTAAAGTAATTAATCGGGGTTCAATGGACGCAAACAGGAATAAGGCAAATTGGAGAAAATGGTTGCAACCGTTACAAGAAAAGTAACACGGAGGGCGAAGAACCTTTGAATCAAGTAAGGACACACGCAAGAGAGCTTTGCCATCAGGTGTGCGTGTTGCAGGCAACCTGGGGATGAGCAGCACTCAGAAAGGCAAGAAGCGTTGTCCAAAGACCCAGTCGGCAAAGGAGAAGGAAGAGGTAACAGTGGACAACATCGTGTTTGAGGGCCTTAATGGACTAGATTGCAGGAATTGGTGGACGAAGACACCTCATGACGACCCAATAAAGAAAAAATCTCCGCTAGACACAGGTACATTGAGCTCTACAAATGCCAGTTTTTTGTATAAAAGATTTTGAGGTAGTTTTGCGTGCCATGATTGGCACCTATGACAGACACCGCCACTAGTCCGTATTTGACTACTAGCACTAGCGGATAGCTGTTTGCTTCACGACAAGTGAGTTCAGAAGGTTTTTTGGCATACCTGGAGTGAAGGGAAAAAAAATTGATACTTAGCAGAAAATCACTCCTGACATCCATGCCACCTTGCTACAATTGATGTTGCGGGATAACCTCACACAACCAGAAAAGGATAGCCTCAAAAGTGTTGGTAAGGGTAGGGGGGTCAAGAAATCATTTTTGGCGAAGGGAGTATGGAGATGCTTGTTGTCCGTGGTGAAGAGTTGCCTTACAGGGGCCAACCGTATTGCACAAATTGTCTTAATGAACGGGCGGCGCAATGGAGTGGTGTATGATTGGGCATCATTGTTGGTGGATAGGATGGAGGAATTCTTGACCCTCCAGTATAAGAAATTCTACATGCCACATCATGCCATTGAGCTATTTCTTGATGCAGTCCGCATGCAAATTACCCCAGGCTCAGCCATTGGAGCCACAGGGTCGTGTTGCACCTGACCAGCTGCCTATATTTTACTGGTTGCATTTGGATGTCTTGACACATGGCGTTGAAGCACGTTTGGGCAAAAAAAGGAAGAAGCCTGCCATGTTAGAAATGGAGTTAGAGACAGAGGAGTCTGACACAGATGAGGAGGATGCTGATAGTGGTAGGGAGGAATCTGCTGACACCTCCCAGGTGAGCGGAGGGAGTTTTTGGTTGGCAGGTAGAGGGGGTGACCTGTTGTCGGAGGAGGTAATGGAATCGGTGGGCGTCGAAGGATCTTCACCAGCGAGCACTGCTCTAGCATCGAGTCCGACTAGGGTCCAGTTTACAACAACACGCCTACCAGAGACTTGCCAGTTGGCAGTGCCATGTTCATTGGGGACATTCAGTACAGCCACCATCGTGCCAGTACTTGGTTTTGGGCAATCTCGGGTGACGATCGCTATGACACCACCGAGTGCGAAGACCACATCAGGGACTGATTCTATTACTATTGCAGTCCCTGTGGTGGACTCCGTAGAGAAGTCGGGTATCTTGGAGGGTGCGGGGGCCTCTATTCAGTAGGATGTGCCGAGTCATATACAGGAGGAAATGGTGGAAACAGGCGCATTCCAGGATGACCTCAGTGCCTGGTTGAGTCGCTATCAGCTCACACCCGTGGCACCTGTAGGCGAGGCTGCTCTATCTCCACACAGGGAGATGCATTCTTTGGATATTATTGATCTTGAGGAAGGGAGTTCTCCCAGTAGTATGGAGCTTCAGAGGGCTGCTTCACCCCCTGCGGATGTAGTGACGAGTCCTTACAGAGATGAGGGGGTGAGGAGGTTCTTTATAGCAAGCTGATTCTATTGCACCCTTTTTAATATTATATTTGGGATATGCTAGATCCCTATTAAACCAAAAAACCAAAAAAATCAGAAAACCAGTAAATCCTAAAAACGGTGAAAAATCTAAAAATACCAAAAATTTATGAGTCAAGATGTGGGAAGAGCCACTTCATAAGGACTCTCATCAGACCAACATTCCACAATAACAACAACAAAGGTTGAGTGCACAACTGTACCCCAGACAACTATTTGAGTTTGCATCTGCAGGTCACTACAAAATTCATGGCACAATCGAGCATGAGGAGTTGAACTGCTTGACCTTTCTATCAAGGGTCGAGCTCATGCTACAAGGACGGATCTTTTTTGGGATATCTTTAAATCAGTGGAGCTCATACAGCCGGGTATTCCCAGTCCTCAATCAAGATCAATGCAGCACCACACTTTCCGATGATGAGAAAGAGGAGTTACTAGTTGCTGGCTCAGATGAACCTACCAATCAGACTATGGCAATGGATGACTATGTTGTCCCTACACCTGAGAAAGAGGGTCCTGAGGATGAAGGTCAAGAGAGCCACGTAGATCAGCCAGAAGCAAGGAAATCTATTTACCCATAGCACCAGCCATTTCTATCATTATACTTAGGATCCCTAAACCCTTCTCTTTTGTTATTTATTTCCCTAGCTCGAGAATCGCAGCATCGTCGGATGTAGGCCAGCTTGTTGCATACGTAAGCCCTCTTGTGTTACGAGCAAAACACATAAAACTGATGAGTGATTCTGTAGTCAAGAACTGATGTTTGGAACCTTGATGTTGTCCCCTTTGATCATTCATAACAACATTAGGGATTTCCTTATTCAAGAGAGGATAGGATACTCAACATTCTATTCTGTGTTGACCGAGGAGAATTGAAATCCGACTTTAGCCACGTCAACAGGTCCCTAATGGCTTAACGCCATGCTGGTCAGCACTCACCAAGTTGAAGGTTAGCGGCCAAAGTGTAGGTTTTCCAAGGCTCTTCCAAGTTTCCTTTGATAGTACATTGACTCTCAAGCCTCCATTGGCGATGTTGTTTGTTAATTTCATTCCCATAATTTCCATCTCCACGACGACTAGCTTCCTACCAATGCTCACCATTTGCAACATCTGGTCACTCACCCCATCCCCTTCAAATGGCAGTGTCATTGTTGGTTTCTCTAGTGGCTTGTTCTATTTCTGATGACTGGAGTTGTTGTGGACGGCAAATATGCCGCATGTAAATAAATGTGACTTGTTATGTTTTGTTAATAAGGGCAGTATAATTAGTTCCCGAGATTTGGGTCACTTGGCAATCTTAACCAACCTCCTTGCACTATTTATGTTGTTTTGTATCGGGAATAGGGATGTTGTTGATGTACGAAATTACACATGAGAATAAATAAAAATCATTTTGCCATATGCTGTGATAAATATTTATTTGTTGTTACACTGTTATTCTGTCTGTAAAACTATTCCATACGGCAATAAACATTTGGGTACCATTGCCTATACAAACTCAAAGATTAGTATGGCAAGTGGTATGCACATGTAATGGACCGATCATTCCAACAAGTGTAAATGAAAGTGATAGTGAAGAAGTGGTAACACAAGAAGTATGAGAAGATCACTTGACGGAGGACTTGGTGGATTTGTGGGAAGTTTCGGTCATGTAGTACGTATAAAGGGAAGCTCAGGAGCGAGCGGTCCCTAAAGGCACGGTACGCAACGAACTCACAATAAACCTTGCGGTCTTCGATCTTCTCAGAAGAATCCCAAGGTTGTTAGCACGAAACCTGATTGAATTGCAAAACCAATGGGAGGAGACTAACTGAGAGCAACGTTGACAACAAATACTACAACAGTATGAAGAGAGGACTCTTAGAGAGGAAGAAGAGCAGGATACTAGAAGACTTCGTACCCCCAGCAATCAATGCCCTTACACCCAAACAAGGACTAATGTACAAGAGACACCCAAGAAGAGGGAGAAACATCAGTATGGAGATCCCTCTATCTGAGAGAACAAAGTGAAAGGAGGCAGCAATTAAGAGGAATTGTTGAAGGTCTGAAAAGCCTAGTGAGAAGTAGGAGTAGGAGTGTGAGCAAAAGCCATAGTCGGGAGAGGCAGAAGTTGTGTACGTGGAAAGAGGTGGTACAGGTTGCCAGGAAACTACCACTCCCAGACGTAGCGGAGGAAGATCTTGCCAACCAGTCCATACACCCTATTTCAAGTGAGGAGCCGAGTCTGGGAACACCCAGTCCATACATTCGGTACGTGACAAAGAGGAGGTACGAAACCTCGTGACTGAGGTTGCTGAAATCCTTGAAACAAACTTATACTGGATCAGGAATCTATCCCTCACTGACCAACAGAGAATAGGGGGGTCGGAGCTGAAGACTCTTGGGAGGAGAGAGTACAGAAGCGAAGAAGGGGACCGAGGTGTAGAAGACATAGAAGGTGGACGCGTAGGGAGCTCACGCATGGCTGAGAGTGCAAGAGAGGCATGAGAACTCGAGCGAGAGAAAGACGGTCCAATTTGGTTGAACACACATAGTACCTTCCAAGTAAAGATAGTGAAGACAATGTTGAATACTGTTGGTGTGGTTTTATGCATGTTCAACACATAATAAAATACCCAAAGATATCCTATTCTCTATCGATCAATATCTTTAGTGTGCTAAATAGCTGAACTGTATGATCACAAAGACGACCCCAAGTTTCCCAAATCCGTACGAATAGTCTTAGTTGGTTTGTTGTTATTTGCCGGTAATCTCAATCTTAAGGGGGACTTACATAATTGTTCGAGGAGTAAATCAATCCAAGGATTCTGCTGATTGTCGACGCTTGTAACTTTCTTCTTCTTTGGAATGAGTTTGCAATAAGCTATTTCCAATCCTACTTCTACTAAGACTTGTAAAAAGGAAAAAAGAGTGAGTGTTTCAAAACCTTTCTTGAAGTCCACAAAGCAACAAAAGACCTCACCTCCTTGTTTATCCCAAACCTTTTCAATCAAGTGTCTGAGTGTAATGCAATGGTCGATGGTAGAATGTCTCGGCCTAAATCTTGCTTGACCTTTTGCCCTCTTTTTCTCCTTTTCAGCCCACATACTGATACGTCTTTCTATCATGCTCCCAAAAAATTTACCAAAAAGAGGATTAATCATTATGGTACGATAATTTGAAGGGTTGTTGATATCTCCACTTTTAAGCAAAGTGATAACACTAGTCCAATTTGTTGGAAACCCATTTTGAATAACCCTGTTAAATATCCTTTTGATGTGTGGTGTGAGGGGCTCCAAGCCCCATTTAAAGTATTCTGCTTGTAGACCATCTATGTCTTGTGCTTTTCCAACTGTAATCTTTTTAATTCCTTCTTTAATCTCATTCGAAGAGAAGAGTTTAGCCCTTGAGTTGATAACTAGAGGGAAATTTTTATCTTGCTCTCTTTCATATAGCTGCTTTGCATACGCAAGTCGCCGAGAAGCTGTGATATTGTTCTCTTTATTTGTGTTTTTTTGCTGCAATTCTTTCCAAAAGCCTCTTGGATTGTGTCTGCCCAACGAAATCAACTCTTTCCTTCTTGTTTGCATGCAGTCTTCTTTTTTCATCTTTGCTATCCTTGCATATTCTTTGTTATTCCCCAATATTTTGGCCATTCTCTTTGCTGTTTTGTAGTCTTCATCATACCATGGATTTGTTGGGAAGCTATTTTTGTTGCTTTTTTAAGGCCAAGATCAGTTACATGCATTGAGAGGTTTGGATAATTGAGGTCAGTGTTACACTATTTATTATTTTCTTGTTTAGCCTTTCCATCTTATTGATTCCCATTTCGTGAAGCTGCTTTTCAAGTGTTGTGCGGAAAATTTCTTGGTTTCCATGTGTCAAAAGGATTGTACCCCGAGTAGCTTCTTTATTTTCAGTTTGTTGTATCTTCTCTTGTCGCTGATTATCATTTGGTATACTGATCTTTACATATATCGGATTGTGATCTGATTTCATTTCCAAGGGCAATTCTTCACTTCTACATTGATTAATCTTGATTTGAGTTTATTTGAGCTGATGACATAGTCCACCACACTTTGGCCATTGTAGGTGTGGCAAGTAAAGTTCCTTGAGCTTGGCCAAGTTTTTAGAACTTTGCAAATAATCATATCGTACAAGCTGCAAACATCCAACAATTCTGCCCCATATTGCGTGATACCTCCATTTTCATCTTGAGAGATTCTCTTTCTACTTTGATTCTCTTCCTCTACCAACCATAAAGGGTTGTCACTAGTGCCCTCTTCATCCCCAAGGCAAAGGGCCTACTTATTTGCTGTTCTAGCATTAAAGTCTCCAATTATAATAATTTCTCCTTTGTGGTAGTATGTTGATATGTCCTTTTTCAAGGCAGTATAAGGGTCTTCCTTGTCTAGTTTCTTCTTCTTATAAAAATTTGAACCATGTGGGGCAAAATAACATGCTGTAATAAAAATTATGAATCCTTTAACCTCTAATTTTGTCCATATGTATTGCTTATTTGGGTCTTCCTTTTCAACTTGTATGATTCTTTCCCACAATTCTCTCACCAAAATTGTTACTCCTCCGTGACTTTTTCCACTTTTGGTTATCTCATTCAAAACAGAAGCCTTCGTATAACCCTCAAAATCTGGAACCTCACATCCCTCATGTTCATGAGTTTCAATGAGGACAATTATGTCCTTACCCTCTGCTATGGGCCCTAAACCATGCCTTCTCCTCCAAGGGTGACCTCTGCAATTCCAGCTTACCATTGAGAGGTTTGCCTGGGGGGGGGGGGGGGGGCATTTTCCGATTTGCCATGTGTTTTTTTATAAATTAATGCACTGCCAAGAATCAAAGTCTGAAACTGTCAGAGTATACAGACACCTGCAGCCATCATACACAAGAATAATACCATATTGCCTCACTAAATTACCATGTCCAGCAGATGATATTTATTTCACCGAACAATAGCGCGGATAAAATATAATTGCTACTAATTAAGAAAATCACTGACTAGCTTTGACATCAATGAAAAAATATTCAACACAATATTCCTCGTCTTGTGACATGGTCTTCCAGTTCATACTTACATAAAATTTAGGTTTTTTAAAGATGCTCTTTGGAGAGAGAACAATCAGGCATATGTAGATGAACTACTCTACAAGAATTTATGAGGTCACTCACACCTAAAAAAATGTAATAGCCTGAAGAATCTTATTTGAAATTCTGAAAGGGTTTGCAATGCCTTGTTTACCTTCATATATGAGGAAGGATTCTAATGGGTTTTTGGTTAGTTGCGGTTTACCTGTCTATAATAAGAAACACAATATTTGCTATTAGATCAAGGGTTCTGATTAGGTCATGTTTCTTCGAAGTCATTTTAATAAGTGTTTTTGTGGCATTTTTTGTTTGAGTTTCAATTTAGTCAAATGTACACGTCTTCAAATGTGAAATGGAAGTTATTCACACAAATGTTTACACCCTGTTACATTGCCAATAGGTTTAAGTACATATCATCAGAGGTAAGGGAAATTTGTTTGTTTCTCTAGGTGATTACAAGCAGCATACGTAATTGTTATTGATTTTTCTCATATTGCTGTGCCAGAAAGAAGCAAAAATATTGTTTAAAAAGGTTATGCGCCTGAAGTCAAAGCCTCTGCTTCAAAGAAAACGACAGAGGGAAGGATTTCTAGGTCTGTTTGGTGCAAAAGTGGATCCTGTTGATCATTATACAAAGCAGCTGGATAATGTTGAAGAAAATCTCAGATTGGGTCAGTCGGAGTTGTACCAGAAAGGAAAGGTATGTGACAGTCCTCTTTGATCTATTAAATGATAAAATGTTGTTTCTGCTTTTGTCAACAAGAAACAGCTGTTGGTTATGTTTCTATGCACAAAAAGTTACTTTCATTTGCATTTTTAAATAAAATAGACACAGAATAAAACAAGATATGTTGTTTAAATTCCCCATTGGATGAATCTGGTGCAGCAATGATTGGTAAAACAAATCCTTCCTACAAAATTAGTGTCTGATAATAGTAATATGATAAAGTGTTTCTGCTCATGTTATCTGCTGGTTTATATAAATTGGAAGGGAAACAGAGGTCGATCAGGTTTGAAGACAGAATGCAAGGGATTAGGGTGGTTCTTAATAACTAAATGCAAAACAATATTGATATTTGAGCCTATATGTACACATACAGCCTTATGCTTTCTTATTAGAAATTTCAAGAGAGAAACTATGCTTTTCTTCTGGATGTCAGGTGTTGCTTCTATGTTAATAATGATGCATATGATTTTCTTAGTTTCTACCTTAGTTACCAGACTATTGTGATGATATCCTCTCATATGCCAATGCACTGTTTACAGGAGGTTCCTGCAGCATTTGTCTCTTTTAAATCTCGTTATGGAGCTGCAGTGGCATCAAAAATTCCACAGTCAACCAATCCACTTTTGTGGGTCACAGAACCAGCTCCTGAACCCCGTGATATTTATTGGCAATTTATTTCTGCACCTTTTCTCCAGCGATGGATCAGTAAATTTGTGGTCGTGGTTGCTGTGTTTTTCCTAACCATCCTTTTCCTGGTACCAGTCGCATTTGTACAGGGTCTTGCACAACTAGATGAGCTAGAAAAGTTTTTGCCATTCCTGAAAAAAGTTCTGACCATGTAAGTAAGAATGCCTGTATTAGTGTTTGCCAAAAGTGAGATTGCTAATTTAACTTGTCAATTGTTTTGTTTTTATTATTTTATAGTATCAGATGCATTAAATCTTCTATATGTATTTTTCTAGTCTTGTTATTAAAAAAAATTTACATTCTTTTTGAGCTGTATTTATGTCCCAATATTTTTGTCTATTCCTTGCAGTATTGTCACTTTATATTCAACTTTTGTCAGAGATTTTCATAATTTATACAAAGGAACCATCAAAGATTTGAAAAGAAGAGACATATGCTTTCTTCATTAGCTGATGACATATACTTTATTAACTTGCTAGATCTAAGGTGTTTAAAATACTATATTTTGGTTCTTCACATTAGTGACTCATACTATTAATGAGTAATATGTATGTGCCTCTAAGGAATTTCGTAGTTCTCTGTAAGACACCTTTCTGATGTCCATTTTTTCCCAAGGCACATGTGATTTATCACAATCTCACTTTTTGATCTCTGATACAAGTATTGAATGCATCATGTAATTCTTATTTCTTTTCATAACTACAAACAAATTATGTCAACATAAAAGAGAAGGAACAGAACTAACTAATTTCAGTTATAAATTTCTATAAAGGTGAGAAAAATTAACAGAAAAGTGTGTCATCGAAGAGTTTACTAGGTACAGGCAAGGGCATTATAGAATACAAATTACATATTACATGTAAATTTGGTCGTTAAACCTAAGCTAAGAATTGAATTCACGAATGAGTATGTCCATGTGATGGGTGAAGAGGACCAAATCAAATATGAGGAAATCATCATTTCTATTAAAGTATATTAAATATTAATGGTCAATTAGTGTAATGTCCCCGATTTTAGCCTTTTGGCTAAAAGGAGGTATAAGGAGAAATTAATTAAATTAATTTCTTATAAAGTCATTAAATAAATAAAAAATTAAAAAATGACTATATATTTAATTAATTTAATTAAAAAGTGACTTAAAATAAAATATTAAATTATAAAGTCACTTAAATAATAATAATAATAATAAAGTGTACCTACCCTCTTCTAGAAGGAATCTCATGATAGGTTATGAAAAAGATAAATAGAAGAGGGTGATTGATGTTCAGGCAGATTGTGTTAAGTTTATTTAAATTTTGTGATCAAGAGGCTAGAACAAATGAAGATATAGTCTGGAATTTACTTCGAACTGCAGTAGTGTGAATGGAACGGAAGCACAACACTTATTAATTTCGGTATTGTCCTCCTCCCATTGTATGCATGTTATATATGTGAATGAGAGGGTTCGTAGAGAAGAGATATGTCTTCCCACATGGGAAGACACATCTCTTCCCTACATACCACTCCTAATGTCACCGCACGTTAACAAACAATTTGCTTGCTTGACTGATCGCGATTTATTATAAATCATTTAACCCCAGCCCGTTAATATGAAGGGGTGTAACCGGTGGCATAAGATAACATTCCCAGCCCAATAACATGAAGGGGTGTAACCGGTGGCATAAGATAACATTTATTGTTTGTCGTATAAACTAACATGTTAACATGTAAGCATCGGAATTATGAAATTGTACGACCGACGTTACCAAAATTAACACTCCCTCTTTAGCTAGGGAGGACATATTTCATTTTTAGAAAAAAACATCACAATTCATCCATTGATTGTGAAGAGAAGAGATATCACACCATAGTGATACTATGGTTCAACAATGAATATCAAGTCTCATGATAGTCACCATAACTCATAGTTATCAAGTAAGGTATGTGCACTAGCATCAAGTCACATGATGCCTACCATACTGATAATGATTCATGGCATGCCCATAATATTCACCATGAAGATCTCTATCATAATTATGGTTTATTTAATGATACCAACCAACTGATATCTACCATAATGTCTCAGAGATATATACTATCATGACATGTCCACAGATATCAAGTTACATGATATCCATCAAGATAGATAAATTGATAATTGTAAAATCATCACCTTACAATATCAATTTGAAACAAGTGTTCATTATTGAAAAGTTGTCACCCTTCAATAATGTTCACAGGGGGCCCATGAAGTCATGGAGTCACACACATGACAAATGAAAGAGTTTACACATTAAACATCTTAAATATATTAGTATATCAAAATAAATGAGACTCTATCTCAAAATTAAATAACATTTCAACCATACCAAGTTTATCTCTAAAGTGTTCAATCTTGATCTTGGAGAGAGGCTTGGTAAGAATGTCTGCAATCTGATCACCTGTACTAATATAATTCAATCGGATCACATTCCTTTCCACCATATCTCGAACATAGTGATAAGGAATCTCAATGTGTTTAGACCTGTCATGAAATACTGGATTCGTTGAAAGATTGATGCAATTCTGATTGTCACAATAGATGACAGTAGGATTTAAGGGCTGACCAAACAGTCCTACAAGCAATTTCCGGAGCCATACTGCTTCTCTTGCTCCCATGGAGGCTGCAATGTATCCAGCTTCTGTAGAACTCTGAGCAACTGAAGATTGTTTTCTACATATCCATGAGATCATTCCTGATCCTAAACTAAAGAAACATCCTGATGTGCTTTTCCTGTCAACTATGCTTCCAGCCCAATCAAAATCAGTGAATCCATGTAGGTCAAGGTCTACATGTTTATATTTCAGACCAAAACCAATAGTTCCTCAAAGATATCTCAGAATATGCTTTGCAGCAACAAGATGTATTTCCCTAGGTTCACACATGCACTGACTTAGTGTATTAACAGCATTACATATATCAGGTCTTGTGTTTAGCAAATATATCAGAGATCCAATAATTTGTCTATAGAGGGTAGGATCGACAAACTCTGATTCTGCAGCTGCTTCCTTTAGCTTGTGCAGATTTGTCTCCATAGGTGTGGTCATGGATCTACAATCCATCATTCCAAATCTCGAGTATATCAATGGTGTATTTTCCTTGATTAAGGATTATACCATCTCCCTGCCACCAAACTTCCAATCCAAGGAAGTAGTGAAGAATTCCTAAATCCTTCATATCAAACTTAGAGGCTAATTCTTTCTTACACTGAGAAATATGATTATCCTCTCTTGTGATTAGTAGATCATCAACATAAAGAATAAGAATTAATAATTCACCATTGATTACTTTGTAGTAGAGATTTGGATTTGCTTCATTCTTGGAAAAACCTAATTCCAAGAGATAGTGATCAATTCTTTCATATCATGCTTTGTGGGCCTGTTTCAGTCCATATAGAGCTTTCTTTAATCTGCAGACATGTGATTCAGCCTTATGAATCACAAAACCTTCAGGTTGCTCCAAATAAACTTCTTCTTCAATCTTACCATTCAAAAAAGTAGTCTTAACATCCATTTGATGGACTTTACATCATTTAGATGCTGCAATAGCCAAAATTGTTCAGACAGAAGTGTATCTGGCAACAGGAGCAAATGTCTCTTCATAGTCAATACCTTCTTTCTGTGAGAAACCTCTAGCAACAAACCTTGCTTTGTGCTTCTCAATGCTGCCATTTGTTGCATGTTTGATTTTGAAGAGCAATTTAGAAGATACCACAGATTTGCCTTTAGGCCTAGGCACAATATCCCAGACATCATTTTTTAGAATTGACTAATACTCTTATGACATAGCATCTTTCCAAACTTGATGCTTGAGAGCATCTCCAACACAATGGTCTCACTCATCAAGGCAGCATAATTGGAAAATAGGTTAGGTCTCTTACTTTCTCTGAAGATCCCCTTTGGAGCAGCATAATTTTCAGCTTCTTTAAGCATCTTTTTAGCCCAAAGTGGTCTCTTCCTAGTTTCGGGATAATGTTCTTCCAAAGGTAAGTCTTGAACTTCATGTTCAGCGTTTTCAAGGGTCTCCCTCTGAATCTCAGGGGTGGGATCCTCATCCATGCTTGTAGGAGGATCTTGGTGTTCTAATTCATTAGAGCTTTTGGACCTCCTCAATGCAATGTCTTCTTCAAAGATGACATCTTTGCTTAGTTCAATTTGCCTTTGTCCAGGTATGTATACTCTGTAAGCCTTAGAGGTTTCACTGTACCCAACAAATACCTTATTCTTTCCAGAAGGTTCTAACTTTGATCTCTTTTCTTTGGGAACATGAATATAGATTGGACACCCAAAGATCGAGAGAAGACTTATGTCAGGTTTGTTATCATTAAAGGCTTCTTCAGGGGTTTTATTATCAAGAAGAGAATGAGGACATCTATTTTGAATGTACACAACTGTCCTAGATGCATCAGCCCAAAATGAGGTTTCTATATTTTGGTCGAACAACATAGCCCTAGAAGCTTCTACTATAGTCCTATTCTTTCTTTCAGCTACCCCATTTTGTTGTGGGTTATAAGGTATAGTTAACTCCCTCTCAATCCCAGTATTTATACAATAATCTTTAAAGATATCAAAAGTGTATTCCCCCCCATTGTCTATTCTTAAGGTTACGATTTTCTTACCTGTCATGTTTTCTGCAAGAGCTTTCAATTCCTTAAATTTAGAAAGAATTTCTTCAGACACTTTGTACCTCAGAAAATATATCCAAGTCTTCCTAGAATAATCATCTACAAATATTACATAATATAAAAATCCCCCTAAATAGGGTATAGACATGGGTCCACATAAATCAAAATAAACTAATTCTAGTACATTTCTGGATTTACAGTTGCTAGAATTGAAAGACCCTTTAGTATTCTTTCCCAAGGCACACCCCTTGCAAGGTCCTTCGGAACCTTGACTTAGCTTGGGTAAAGCAATCGCCATCTTCTCTATCTTAGGTAGGGCATGGAAACGAAGGTGCCCTAATCTTCTGTGCCAGAGTTCATTCGAATTTGGAGTCTCTTGAATCAAGGCTTGAGGTGAAGTGGCGCAAAGTTTGTAGAGGCTCCCATGTCTTACTCCAATGGTGTGGGCTTTCTTGATGGTGGAGTTCTTTGGCCAAGCAAGTACCTTTCCTTCCATAAAGGTTAATTTGTAACCCTTATCTTCAAGTGCAGAAACTGAGACAAGGTTTCTCTTTATACCAGGTACAAATAGAACTCCAGTCAGCTGTAGGGATATGCCTTTAGGTTGATATTGTAGGTTCCTATTCCCATAACTGGATAATTTGAGTCATCACCAATTGTCACTTCTTCATTTGAATTTTCCATAAGTGTATCTAGCTGCTCACAAAATCCAATGATGTGTCGAGATGCTCCGCTGTCAATCACCCATGTGTTGGAACTGGAGGTGACTTGACTAGAGAGGGCTGAGTAAAAGACTAGTCTCTCAGAATCACTCCCTTTCTTAACTTCTACCATTGAAGCTTGTTGCTTGATCTTGTCTGGGCACTTCATTGCATAGTGTTGTTGTGACCATTTCACACATCGCCCCATCAGGATTGGGACCCCCCTCTTCTTTTTTTGGTTTTGCTTTCTCTTAGCTAGGTTTTTCTCTGCTTGCTAGGTGTTTTGAGTGAGTTAGTGGTCGCCTGGGCTGGTTAGGTTAGGGTTTCCTTCAGAGAGCTCACCTAGGGTTTCTTTCAAAGCCAAATTTGACCTGGGCTTGGGAAAGTCATGTGTTGTCTTTCCTAAGCCCTGATGCTTATCTTAGAAGGATCTTGCCTTTCAGGAGATAGAAAATGTATAGATTGTGCAAAGAAGTTAAAGTTTTGAGTCAAGATAGGTTAGGGTTGTTGATTTTTTGGTCAAAGTCTTGTCTTCTGTCGAGTCGGAGTTGATTGAATGGAGCCAGTAAGAAAATATAGACCTGAATGACAAAAGGAAGACTCAAGGAGGTGAATTTAAGGCATGATGGATGGAAAAGGTAAGGAATTTGAGCATAAATGTGAATTTCACTCTTGACCCTTCCAAAGGGTCCAGAGCGAAATTTCACCAAGGACCCAAGATTTCACTTAAGTCAGTAAGTGGTTGAGAGAATGGGCAAGGATTTGGAAGGATATGCATCAAGGGTTGAGTCTAGGGCAAAGTGAAGTTAATTCCAAAATGAATCAAGCCTAGAATGAGAATTTCGCTCTTGACCCTTCCAAAGGGTCCAAAGCGAATTCCTCTGTAAGACACTCTACATTGCTCAAAGGCATGAACTAGCTCATTCCCAGGCATGAGTGAAGGCAAAACACTTATTTGGAATGAAGAAATGTGAAAGATGAAGTCGGGATTATAGCCTAAGGTGAATTGCGCTCCTAACCCTTCCAAAGGGTCTAGAGCGAAATTCATGTAAAACCCTATTTTTTACAAAATATTGAGCTAGATGTCAACTTGAAGAGAAAATTCACATGATCATGATGAAAGGAATCCTAACAAAGTATGTCCAAGGCATGAGAAGGAGAAAAGAAGTGTGAAATCAACCCAAAACTAGAATTTCGGTCCTGACCCTTCCAAAGGGTCCAAAGTGAAATTCTCCCTAGACACTATTTTCTCCCTTGTTTGGGCCAACATCCTTGTTCCTTGGACATGGTGGGGGTAGATTGATATGTTCTTGCCTCAGGAAGTGATTGAAAGCATTGAGAAATGAAGATTTTGACCTAAGACATGGATTTCTCTCCTGACCCTTCCAAAGGGTCCAAAGCAAAATCCACTTTTCGTCCACTTTGCTCTTTGATATGACCAAGTTTGTTGACTTCAGAGGCATGATGGAAAGATTTGATTCATATTTGTCTTTGAGAGGAGGTTTGAGGTGATGAAGTGGTGGAAATCAACCTAGAAGGAGAATTTCGCTCCTAACCCTTCCAAAGGGTCCAGAGCGAAATCCTCAATTTGACCTTCCTTTTTGCCTTAAGCACTAGGAGGACCTTGTTTTTAGCTAAGTAGATGGCAAATTCACTTGAATGGGGCAAAAGGAGCTTAAATTTGATCAAGTTTGAAGGAGGATTGGATGAAGAAAGTGTGAAACCAACCAAGAACATGGATGTCGCTCCTAACCCTTCCAAAGGGTCCAGAGCGAAAATCCCCATAGACCTCCTTTTCTTCCTTGTTTAGACCAAGTTCTTAGTTTCTAAGGCATGTTGGAAAGTGGATTGACATGTTTTTGCCTTAGGGAGTGACTAAAAGTGAAGGAGTGAAGGATTTTAGCCTAAATTAGAAATTTTGCTCCTGACCCTTCCAAAGGGTCCAGAGCGAAATTTCCAAAATCTGCCTTTTTCTCTCAATTTTGTGTCAAGCCAAGTATGGATCAGGGTGAATTAAGATTGAAGATGTCCTTAAACATGGCTTTGATTTGCTTGTGATCACCAAATGTGAAGGAATTGAGCAAAAAGTAGAATTTCGCTCCTGACCCTTCCAAAGGGTCCAGAGCGAAATTCTTGAGAACACCTATTTCCCCTTCAAAAAAAGTCAATTTCTTGGTTTTTATGGCCTGGATAGGAATGGAGTGATATGTCCTTGCCCTTTTGAGGTGGGTTGAAGTGGAAAAATGAAGAAATAAGCTCAAGAACATGGATTTCGCTCCTGACCCTTCCAAAGGGTCCAGAGCGAAAATCCCAAAGATATTCTTTCTTCCAACTTTTGTGTCAAGACAAACCTTGATCAAGGTGAAATAAGTTTGGAGATACCCCTAGGCATGCCCTTGAATGGATTGTGGCCACCAAAAATGAAGATTTTGAGCCAAAACAAGAATTTCGCTCTTGACCCTTCCAAAGGGTCCAGAGCGAAATCCTCAATAGGTCCTGTCCTTGGCCATGGTTTTGAGCGAATTTCCTCTTTCAGGCCTTTTTTGGGGTCAAACAAGTGTTGTCTTCATGAGAGAGGGATCCAAATGTGAGAGTCAAGGTAGAACAAAGTGAGAAGAATGGAGCTAAGTAAGAGAAAACAAGCAAAGAATGAATTTCGCTCCTGACCCTTCCAAAGGGTCTAGAGTAAAATTCCTCAAACCACCTATTTTCTCCTTGTGTGAAGCCAAAACATTGATTCCTATGGTGTGTTTGAAGGTAGAGTGATATATTTTTGCCTTGCAAGATGAATTAAAGTGAAGGAAATGAAGGATCAAGTCTAAAACTTGTATTTCGCTCCTGACCCTTCCAAAGGGTCCAGAGCGAAATTCTCAACATATCCTTTTTCTTCCAAATTTGTGTTAAGCCAAAAGTTGATGAAGGTGAATTGGACTTAAAGATTGCCATAGGCATGTATTTGAATGGGTTATGAGTTCAAAGGGTAAGGATTTTGAGCTAAAGAATGAATTTCGCTCCTGACCCTTGCAAAGGTCCAGAGTGAAATTCTCAAGATCACCTAATTTGCTCATGATGGAGGCTAAGGTAGGGATTCCTAGGCGTTGGTGGAAAGAAGTCTAGTATATGCTTGCCTTGGAAAGTAATTTGGAGTAAAAAAATGATGCAATTTGGACCTAATCACAAAAATCGCTCTTGACCCTTCCAAAGGGTCGAGGGCGAAGTCCTTTGAAATCCACATTTTTCACGTTGTTTGAAGGCAAATTGCAAGTTCATAATGGCAAGAACATTAAAGGTTAAGGATCAAGATGGTGAAAGGATGAAAAAATGGAGAAAAGTGGCAAACATTAAAGAAACTTCAATATCTCCTAGACTTGCCTATGCCTCTTCAAGAGATTCACAAGCAAATTCACACTCAAGACACATCTTTCCTCTCCTAAATTGCTAATCAAACCTCATTTGGATAAATAATGCAAATCCGCCTTGATTAAACACTTGTCAAATAGGCTAAATTGATCTTTGAGCCTTAAAATTCAAAAAATTCACTCTTTGCCGCCCAATTATATTTTTTTTTAAGCCTTATTGCTAGGTCAGCCACCTTGGAGATGAATTTTTTAAAATTATATTTGGTTATTTAAGAGGTCGGCCTCTTAGGAAAAGGATGAAGGCGCCATATAAAGGTAAGTAAGTTTGACAAGCATTAATTATTCATTCATATTTTCTTCCTAAGCGAATTTGAGGAGCAGAAGTGGAAGAGCAGATTGCAGCAGGTGTAGACAAATTTTTTGATCTAGAAAGGCTGATCAAGGCCCTGAATTTGCAAAAGCAAACCTGAGGTGCACACCTGAAACTTTTGAAACCCTTTGAATATCACTTGAAAGGAAGGCGAATCCAGCAGCAATCTTCATTTTTTTATCCATCTTTTCAGTTTGATAATTAGAAATCAAGGACCAGGTATGTACAATCTGATTTTGAAGATGTATTGAAGGTCTGATTTAAATTTATATGTAAATCTTCTATAGGTTAGGTCTTCAATAATCTAGTTTGATTTCTAGGTGATGTCAATTTGAAAATTCATAATTTTAAGGGGGTATCATTCTATTTTCAAATTAAGGATCAATTGATTCTTTAAGAAATCTCAAATCACCTATCTAGGATACTATACCTAAACCTAACTTAATCCTTTTTGTAGGTAGCAAATGACGACCCCCAAGGCAAGTGGATCCACTACCCGGCAGGCTCTCATTAAAGAAGATCAAAAGAATGACGATTTGGAGACAAGGACCGTGTTCAAATGGAGCAGTATTGACGACACCAACTTAGGGAACTTCAATATGAAGAAGGTTCTAGAAGCACTCTACATCGGCAAGCCATCACCCATAGTTAAGAAGATAATTGAGAGTGGCATCATCAAGGCTGCAGGCTTCCCTCCCGCAGTCAGATGTCATGAGCTAATGATCGAATGTGCCAGACACTATGATTCACATTCAAGGACAATCGTAGCCAAGGATGGAACTATCCTCTCCTATCTTTCAAAAGAAGCTATAAGTGAAGCTTTTCATCTTCCGGAGCCGAGAGATATGATCTACAAGAGTTTAGAAGGAGCCAAGTCTGTCTACGAAGATGACCCTGATACCTGTCTGAACTTCATCAATAAGAATCGGTTACTCAAGAGTAGGCCTCGCTTGAATAAGATACCTAATACGCCTCACAAAATTGATTTCCAAGAGGAATTCAGAGACTTGATAACCTTGCTCAATCGGGTTATAGGTGCCTCTCAAGCCTTCTTTTTCGACAAGTGGATGTTCTTCTTTATTCAAGTGATCGTCCAAGGGAAAGGAATGTTCAATTGGGCCAAAATTATTAGCAACAACCCAGATGTGCAGTTGAGGAGGCTAGTCCCTACTAAGTTATTCCACATGAGTTCATATGTTATATATTCTTTAGTCAGAAGTTTTGAGTATGCAGGGCTAGCACACAAAGGAGTTGTTGGGAGAGGGACAAGAGAGATAAGAGTATGTGATTCTTATGCTCAATTGCATCATCCGCCTAAGAATTACTACAAGCTAGTCAATGACACATTCACAATGTATATCACTAAGACGTTGCAAGGAGGGATTCACCAATGACTATCTCCAAAAGCACAGGAGTTCGTGAAGAAATATGGTGCATGGTTCATTCAATTTCCAAAATTTACCTACATCAGGGTCCATGGATGTCCTTCGCCTCCTTATATGTTGCCAAGATATCCTATGGATAGAATAATATTACTTGAAGTGACTAGACAGTTGGCGGCTTGTGCTAAAGCATCAAGACATAAGCATGGGAATTGTATCCCCATACCTATTTCACTGGGGAATTCAATTGAAGTGTGTCCTAATTCTCAAGCAGCCGAAGATGCAGAAAAGGAACTATCTTTGTATTCATTCACATCCTTTGCCTCGAGAGAGAATTTTGATCCTCATGGTCATATGGAAGAGACAGTTGGGAAGAAGTACAGACATGTTTTTCAAGTAGAAGACTTTTGGATGAATGTTCAGGATGATGTGGAGGTGAAAAGAAAGATGCATTCTAGATTACCCTTGGATCTTATCAGGAAATGTAAAGTTTATAGAGTAGCCAATCAAGCACAAGACAATGGTAGATATCTCCAATCATCCTATGAGAAGGAAGACAAAGAAGTGAAGATAGATTGGAATGAGCAAGAAGTTGCAGACCTGAGAGCATTGATGGACCCAATTTTGAATTGCACTCGCAGATGGGTGGACGTCCAGCATCAAAAATTGAAGGAGCAGAATATAGCCATGACATTCAGCCTAGAAGCAAGAACAAAAGGAGAAGCAAGTGTGAGTGAGAATACTTCTCATTCCAAGGGGTCAAAGAGAAAGGAAGGACCTGAGAAGAAAGAACCATCCAAGAAGAAACAAAAGGTGAACCCTGATCGTCCATCAAGTACTTCTTCTAGACATGAAAAGGAGATAAGTCAAGGAGAGATAGTATATGAAGTTGATGAGTCTATGGAATCCATAGTGCAGAATGATAAACAAGGCAAAGGACGAACACCTCAACACTCATCAAGTCAGCCTCTTCCTCTCCAAGTTGGTGCTAATGAGCAACAAGAAGAAAAGAATGATGATGAAGCAACATCTCCTTTAAGAGCTGAGGGGCCTTTGCCTGAGGAAATACAAGTAAGAGAGAGAAAATCTTCCATTCCAGATTGGCTTAAAGAAAGACTTACGAGAGTAGTTGTGGTTGAAGATGAAGAGCAAGTATTTGATTTGGAAAGTCTCCTAGGAAACTCTCAAGAAGAGATCGAAAGGAAGAAGGCTACAAAGATGTCAAAGGTAATTAGAGATGATGCAGGATCCAGGAAGATACAGGTAGCTACACCAGCAGTGGACAAGTATGAGGATGAAATTGTGTAATGTCCCTGATATAATTAAATAATAAATTTAATTACTTTATTGTAAGGCCCCAAACTTAATAATAAATCTTTCGGGCCCTTTTATTTAATTAGATTAGGTAAGTCTTAGTTGGACATGTTAGCCCGTTTGTAACCCTTCG
Organism: Cryptomeria japonica; assembly: GCF_030272615.1. Classification (NCBI taxonomy): domain Eukaryota; kingdom Viridiplantae; phylum Streptophyta; class Pinopsida; order Cupressales; family Cupressaceae; genus Cryptomeria; species Cryptomeria japonica. The sequence continues at coordinate 65,305,063 of NC_081407.1, read as the reverse complement.
GGAAGTTTCTCGGAGCCCATATATATGGCCGAGTTAGTCTTTGTCATAGGTAGGTATGAATTTTGGTATATTCTCTTGCTTGTGCGAATTCCAGTTGGAGTTCAGCTTGTCTGTCATTTCGAAGGTGAGAGATCCTCCCTACTTGGCATCCGTAGTTTCGGTGGGAGTCCTCCTCACCCTATTTTGCTTTTGTTTCGAGTTTGTGTAATCGATTGTGCGATCATTATCAATATCATTTCCTGTGCATGTGCAAATATTCATCATCTACACCGAACTCTCTTGTGCCTGGAATAATAATAATAATTCATTCCACCAATTAAGTTTCTGAAGGGTTCGAAGGCGGAACTTGGCAAGCATTCACCTACCATACGACCCTTACCATACAAACATCCACCATACGGCCTCTGCACCAACACCACTGTACGCCCGCCACCAACTGTACAGTCAGGCCCAACACCACTGTACACCCAACGCCATTGGATGGCCAGCACCACCGTACGCCCGCCAGTAACCGTATTGTCAGGCCCAACACCACCGTATGCCTAACGCCATCGGACGACCAGCACCATCGTACGCCTTCTTTGTGGTCTTCACAGCTTGCCGGAGGGGTTTCTGTGAGCTGATCGCCTCGGGTACATTACAGTGGTATCAGAGCTAGTGATTCTGCCAACCTGTCGGGAGAATCATGACATCGAATGAAAGATTGATAGATGCGTTGAAAGGGTTAAGTCGTCAACAAGAGCTTTGCTAGATCCTCACTAGAAGGCTTGCCATATGTTCTCTATCCCAGATTTCGGCGGATTGGAAGGAGCATCTGTTGGTTGAATACTCCAAGAATACATTCGCATGCGAGCTGATGTATAGTCAAGTACAGGATGACAGATACAAGGTGGTTGACGACATCATTTACTACAAGGACAAAATCTATCTGGTGCCCGAGTCCAAGATAAAGGAGACGATTCTGAAAGAAATGCACGATTCTCCCTTGGCCGGACACCCGGGATACTTGAAAACCTACAGACAGGACTGGGAGAGGTTTTCCTTGAAGGGACTTAAGAATGACGTTCTACAGTACGTGCAGGAATGCTCCACCTGTCAGCAAAACAAATCTGAGCACACCTTACCCACTGGACTGCTGCAACCATTGCTAGTCCCTAACTAGAAATGGGATAGCATCTCGATGGATTTCATTACCAGAATTCCCCTAGTGCAAAGAAAGGATTGCATCTTCGTCGTGGCAGACCGTTTGACCAAGTATGCCCATTTCTTTTCCATCCACATCGGATACCAGGCAGCCCAAGTGGCCAAGTGGTTCTTCCGTGAGGTATTCTGCCTGCATGGTCTTCCGCAGAACATAGTGAGTGACAAGGACTCTGGAACACCACAGTGGTATGAAGAACATGTGACAAACATGAGTGTTACTTTTCAGGAAGAGCGGCTTCTACATGAGATGAACCTGTTGCAGATGAGTTTCGAGATTCCAGACCATCATGGGAAAATGACTGATTGGCATGATGGCATGATGGCATGATAGCTTGGGATTTGGGCATTGATGTGTTTGATGATTGGCTTCAGAGGGATCTTGGCGACTCCAAGGATGGCAACAATTATATCAGAGTGGAGCAGCTGAAGCTAGAGGGAGATTTACTCTTCTTGCTTACTTCCATGTGCGTGCACGTGGTCATGTTGCGGCATGGAGATTTCAGATATGACTATCGGTGTTCGTGCTCGGTATGGGACCCTGGATCTCTGCAATGGGCAAACCATTTGATGATGGATTGCTTGAGGGCAAGCAATTTCTGGGCAGCGAGGATTTGTAATGTCCCCGATATAATTAAATAATAAATTTAATTACTTTATTGTAAGGCCTCAAACTTAATAATAAATCTTTCGGGCCCTTTTATTTAATTAGATTAGGTAAGTTTTAGTTGGATGTGCTGGCCCATTTGTAACCCTTCGGGAAGTTTCTCGGAGCCCATATATATGGCCAAGTTAGTCTTTGTTATAGGTAGGTATGAATTTTGGTATTTTCTCTTGCTTGTGCGAATTCCAGTTGGAGTTCAGCTTGTCTGTCATTTTGGAGGTGAGAGATCCTCCCTACTTGGTATCCGCAGTTTCTGTGGGAGGAGTCCTCACCTTATTCTACTTCTGTTCCAAGTTTGTGTAATCGATTGTGCAATCATTAGCAATATCATTTCCTGTGCATGTACAAATATTCATCATCTACACCGAACTCTCTTATACTTGGAATAATAATAATAATTCATTTCACTGATTAAGTTTCTGAAGGGTTCGAAGGCGGAACTGGGCAAGTATTCACCTACCGTACAACCCTTACCATACAAGCATCCACCGTACGGCCTCTGCACCAACACCACCATACAGTTAGGCCCAACACCACCGTACGCCTTCTTTTTGGTCTTCACAGCTTGCCGGAGGGGTTTCTATGAGCTGATCACCTCGAATACATTACAAATTGTGGCAGAAGAATATGACTTAGAGACATTTGATCTTGGTCCACTTACCTCCGAACAAGCTATGGAAGAAGCAACCGATTTAGTGAAAGCAGTTAATGATAAACTAAAGGAAGAAATGGAAAAGAATAAGAGGTTGGAAAAAGAGGTTAACACTTGGAGGAATTATTTTAGCCACCTTAATCAGCCGTTAAGACGACAGGATCCAGCAGTCTCACCCTTGCAAGCACTCCCTCCTGAGTCAATAAATGAGGCAGAAAAGATGAACTTAGCCCAACTCATGAGTACATGGATTGATGAATCCTACAAGGTAGCCATGGAATTTGTAGTAAGAATGATGAAGACAGTCCACAAAGCTATCCAAGTCCTTGAGATCATTCATAATCTAGTAGTGATTGTGGACGCCTTCACTCACACTAGAGATATTGTCATCCCTGTATTACAAGTAGTAAGAAGGACATCTAGACAGGTTTTAGCACAAGAGAAGATAATTGATGGAGGAACCCATAATCTTCTACAATGGTCAACTTTACTCCAAATTAAGGAAATTCTATTCGAGGACATCAATAGTAGATGCAACCGAGTGGAGGATACTATCCATCCTATTCAAGATAAGGTGTTTGATGTATTATGTACAATCCTTGACAGAAGGATAGAGATTGAAACAGATGTGGATGTCCAAGAATTGGAAGACAAGATCAAGGTTATTTTTTGCAAAGAGGAGAACATGATCACAGAAAAGCAGCGAGATCAGATGTATGCTACTATGTTCCTGATCGAGAGAACAAAAGAAATAGAGCATGGATGGGAGATGACCCTTCTTGCAGCTTTAGATCAGGTCCTTCACTTGGAAGAACGGATGAAGAACCTGCATGAGATTCCCATTGCTGAGATCGAGGGGATTACGTCCAGATTCATTGAATATGCTAGAAAAGAACATAGAAAAGGGAACAAAATTCTAGATCAAAAGTTGTTATGAAATGATGTGGCAATTCAATTCCTATTGGGCTATGTTTCCTTGTTATTTGTGCCAATTTCTATTGGCTATGTTATGATAATGCTTATCTGATTAGGGTGATTTTTGTGGCAAACCCTAATTAGGGTTTAGGTGTCAAAATCTCAGTCTTTGATCTTCTTTAGATCCAGGTCGTTCATTGTATTCGAGAGTGCTATATAAGCCCTCACTCAATTCATTTTAAAGAGTTGGAGAAAAGAGAGAAGAATAATAAGATTGTTAGTAGCAGAGATAAAAGTAGTGAAGGGAGAAAGTTGAACAATTGTTGTTATATTTTGCTATGAGATCAATAAAATATTGAAGTTATGGTGTTTTATTGCAATCTTTGTGGCTTTTTACATGATTGTTTATCTTCTTGAATCACTCTTAGTGGAGATAGTTCCCAGATTTTAGAGTTAGATTGAGTGACAAATGTTGTGTTTGATCTTTTGGTAAAGCTCATAGTCCAAACCACTAGCCACTTACTGATTATAAGTGTGCCCTGTGTGGTCAACTGGAGATATTGAAATTGTTTAGAGTTCAATCATTATTTGAATACCGATATGTATCTAATTGATAGTATCTATGTTCATTAATGATTCGAAAATCCTTGAATTCCCTTAGAAGATCGCACTGATTCCAGTAGAGTTGTTGTTTTATGGCAATTCTGAGATTGGTAGAGTTTCACCAAGATCACTCTCCATTTAGTCATTCTTAGGCCTAGTTTAGTATAGCCCTCTCGAACCCCCTATCTTTTGCCTTTTTTTTGAAACATTAGTTAATATTAGGAAAATCCTGTTTCCTCATTGAAAAGTAATTGCAAGAACAAGCTTTCTTAGAAAGTACGTAAGGCCCCTTGATAAAACAGCAAACACAACGACCACTAATGCTTATCCACAAGTAGAGAACCTACATACAAGAACCTTGGAGCTACTCCGATTTATCCTTCTGCGAGATCTTCAGCATTCAGGGAAGCTTTATTCAAGAGAGGATAAGGTACCTTTAGATATTTTATTTTGTGTTTGGTTGTGTACAAAAGACACATCAACAAGTGCCCATATTGGTCACATCTGAAACATTGTACTTCAAAAATGTCTCTCTTTTTGTTTGGAGACCTCGTTCCATTTGAGCCGTTGTCCCTCTTTCTCTTAAAGTTCTTCTTTCCTTTCTTGTGCGAATTAGAGTTTAGAACTTGAATGTCCTCATTACCATTGTTTTGTTTTATTCCTCTTGAATGCAATCAGTTTTCAATCTATCAAACTTAGGAAATTTAGAACGAGCACTGATTCCTTGAATGAATGATTCCGACGAGGTAGGAAGTCCATTTAGGGCCATCATAGCAAGTTCTTTGTTGTCTACTAGATGTCTAATAGTGGATAGTTGATCCCTAAGCTCAGTGATCCTCAAGAAATAGGATGTAACTGTCTCTCCTTTATTCATCTTCATATGGTGTAGTTGATTCTTCAAGGTGAGAGCCCTGCTAGTGTTGTTGATTTCATAAATGTCAGCTAGGGCTTTGAACATCTGAAAAGCCATCTCATATTTAGAAATAACTGGCACAATGTGGTCTCTCACTGAATCCACAATTATCTTAAGAGCCTTCTCATTGTCCTTGCTCCACTGAATTTTCTCCATATCATCAAAGGGTTCAGGAATTTCACTTTTGACATGGGAGTCAATTTTATTTTCTTTCAAAATAAGCATGATCCTGAATTTCCAAGATACAAAATTTGATGCTCCATCTAGTCGATCTTCAAACCTAACTCCGGTTGCCATTAGGATTATAGGAATGTGATCTACTAAGAGCCGGGTGAAGGTCTATATGATCGTTACAGAATTTAGTTTGATCTTCCTTAATGTAGCTTTGATACCATGTTAAGTTTATTTAAATTCTGTGATCAAGAGGCTAGAACAGATGAAGATATAGTCTGGAATTTACTTTGAACTGCAGTAGTGTGAATGGAACGGAAGGACAACACTTTCTAATTTCGGTATTTCCCTCCTCCCATTGTATGCATGTTGTATATGCGAATGAGAGGGTTCGTAGAGAAGAGATATGTCTTCCCACGTGGGAAGACACATCTCTTCCCTACGTACCACTCCTAATGTCACTGCACGTTAACAAATAATTTGCTTGCTTGACTGATCACGATTTATTATAAATCGTTTAACCCCAGCCCGTTAACATGAAGGGGTGTAACTGGTGGCATAAGATAACATTCCCAGCCCAATAACATGAAGGGGTGTAACTGGTGGCATAAGATAACATTTATTGTTTGTCGTATAAACTAATATGTTAACATGTAAGCATCGGAATTATGAAATTGTACGACCAACGTTACCAGAATTAACAGATTGGAGATTGTTTGGATATGATGAAATGACTGATGCGTGGCATTGGTTGAGTCTCTAAGGACGCAAACTTTCAGCAGATTTGAGAGAAGGGCTGGACGAAACCCTAGTTCTTCATTTTGGGGGTAGGTTCATAACGGGATCTACATTAGTGCCTACATTGTGAAGTCTTCTTTTGAAGAGAAATTTACAGCTGAGAGAGAAAGACATTGCAGTCTTTCTTACTGTGCATATTGAGTTTGTTATTAGAAGTTTTACTTGCTGCTACAGTGCCACACTACAGTGTCGCGCTACAGTGAAATTGAAGAGGGTTGGGCGATATCAACAATATTCATCCTACACTACTTTGGCAATATCCTATTGGCAATTTGGAGGAAGATTGGAGGCAGATCGTGATTTTGGCTTGCTGTTGACAGAGGTTGCAGACCTCTTGATACCCTTGTTTTCACTCATATCCCACCATAGTTGCATCGGTTCCACAGTGTGTTGATTGCAGATTGAAGGGTGAGCATAGGCGATTCTTTCAAGGGCATTTATTGGTGATTAAAGTGCATCTAATATTTGTTTGGAAAGGCCGAGTTGTAGCAGGTCTGCCTTTCCCCAAACCTCTTCGACCTCACCTTTGGCACTTGAAGATAGTTGGAAATTGTTAAAAGAGGAAGGTGCTGTCATAAAGATGAAGAACCGATCAAGTTAGAGACACTCTTGGAAGCATTTGACAGCAGTTAAAACAATATTTCTGAGACATGAGTGCAGCTACAGGGGCGGCACATCAGATGTTTTGATTTGGGCTCCATCCATATGCAATGGTATCAATTCACATCAAAAAATGTAGCGCTTCCATGTAAGTTTGAAACCGACCTGAATAAGGAGCAGTTGAGGGTACATGATTGCAGATTTCATGGTGTCTTCAGACCTCAGACTTACAGCAGTTAAGACAGTCATGTATGGCGGCCTAGTTGGCGCTTGGGATACATGATGACTACTGATTTTTGCTACCAGCATCACTGTATTTATATCAGGTTCTTCATTGCCCAATCTACATTGTATGTTCAGTGATTATAATAGTTTGTATCAGTCATATGTCTTCAGATTAATCTGAAAATGTCCATGTCTTAGTAGTGCATGCTTTGGTGTAAATCAGTTGATGATATAAGGTCTATTTGACCCATAAATGAATAATTAGAAGGCTACCCTACATTTGGTCATTGACTTATGATGTTTGCCAACTGTTTGATATAATTTCAGTCAGCTGTAAGTGCACATTTAGTGTGGTAAATTCATCTCTATGCATTGGTTAAAGGTCCATAGTATCAATTAATGCATTTAGATGTTAGTTCTCAAGCATTGTAGTCTTTTTGATAAGATATAACAGACTGATATCTTAAGACCAGTAAGCTGGAAGGCTGACCGTGAAGTGTTTGACGATATTCCTTGGGTCTCATAAGCACATTTTTAGACATATAAAACCAAGGGATATTACAATTAGTTATTAGCCATAGGCTTTAATAAAGTTGTTTTGACTTCAGAATATACTTCATGTTTTATTTTTATTTATCCAACCTTCATAATAGGGGTTATCTCTTGTGAGTGTAATCTTTTATAAGAAGGCTTTCCCTTATTATTTATTTATTTAATGAATATCTTGGTTATCTTTATGTGGTTGATTCCTATGATATGGTATTACAGGTTAGCTACAGCCATGACATTTGCGTGTGAAGATCTAGAGACTGTTGTAGGTAGAAATTGATTGAGTAATCACTAGCATAACATGGTAAAGTGCCAAAAGCTTTTTTAGACTATATTGCATGTTAGATTTGTATGAATCACAACTGGAAAAAAAAAAATCGCATCATTTTTTCAAAGGTCTTGAGGGCAGTTTCTTGAGGAAATTGCATCCTTTTTTAAGGTTGCATGGGCTCTTTTTTTTTCTTTTTGTTGAAAATTATGAGTTATTGTCAAGCTGTAGGACGGATGTTTCTGAATTTGAAAAATTGGAGGGGCCTTCAAAGCTCTCAAGGGCATTTTCCAAGAAATTGTGAGGTTCTTTATTGAGAGACAAGTTTATTGCATTTTCCATAACATATTGCGGGTTCAATAAGCCGAAAATCACAATTTTGTTGGGTTGCATGCTAGTCATCTTCATAGTGAAAATCTTAGATGTCGGATTTGTAGAAACGATTCAAATTTTCATCTTCATTTCTTGTTGAAATTACCTTAATTTTGTCATGGCTAGGACAAAGTTGGTGAAAGATTTTAAAGGTGTTTTTAGTTATTTGAGGTCATGCACACATCTAGAAAATGATGCGATTTGCTACTAGGGCATGTATTTAATTAGTACTTTTACCAATATTTTTTTTGTGGGATTCTTAGCAGGGAGGTAGTTTTTGTCTTACTTTAAGATTGCAGGTTGAGAGAGGAAAGAATGGGACAAATGGCCTCATTGCCCAACATCATGTTAGAAGGCAACCATATCTTCTCTCTTAAAAACTACAATATGCGGAAGTAGCGTATGCTAACCATATTTTAGTATAGATGCATCATGAATATTGTCATTGGTAAAGATGCTTGTTTGGTTGTTGTGGGTAAAGACTAGGATAAATTTGATGAATATGATAGAGAAGTAGTGATGTTGATCAAATTGTCTATGGCAAATAAAATGCTTCTTTAAGTCCAAACAAAGAAGCCTTCAATTAATATTTGGAAATATGTGCGAGATTTGCATTACTTCAGGCAAGGGTAGATCCTTCTTCTTGAAGAATGTTGTTTTCGATCATGATGGATGAGAAAGCTTCATTACAAGAGCATTTGCTCAAGATCAAGGAGATCAAAGATTAGTTGTTAGCCATTGGTTAGAAAATGGAAGAGGAAGTGATGCTGGTTATCATGTTGAAAACCCTACCACATGCTCAATAACATTTGATTGAGACCTTGAACATCAGCTCTACAAATATTGACTTGAAGTTTGAAGAGTTGTGCAATAAGCTTTTACAATAGGATAGATGGAAGAGACAATTTGCTTGTAGCAATGCGACAGAGGGTGTAGAATAGACCTTTGTAGCCAAACACAAGGGAAAAGGTAAATTACTAAATGGTCACAAAAAAGGGGAAGTCAGTAATAAGGATGCAACAAGGAATTTGAATAACATCACATTTCATTATTGTGTTAAGATGGGTTATAAAAAGCAGTGCAGAAAAAGTTGGCTGATCAAAAAGTCAACTAGGGAGATCCTTAGCAAAATGCTATATTGTAGAGCATACAAAGGAGTCAACCTTCTATGCATTCATGGCTAAGAGACTAGGAGATCAATCCCATGCATTTGCTTGTTGCGTAGATTTAGGAGCATCATGTCACTTCACCTTCAAGTAGGACTAGTTCATAGAATACATGGTTTAGTGATCTTTGGTGGTGGGGATGTATTAGGCAAAAGGAATCTTCGAATACCCGCGAGATGGAAAATACTGATTTTACTCAACATGTACTATGAGTAGGGAATAGAGCTTAATCTATTCTTAGATTGTGGGACATTGCCTGATCTAGATATCATTGTTAGAAATCACAAATGCTACATATGTAATGCCCCCTTCCTTTGAGTAGCCGGTGTCTCTTTTAGCCTATTAAATTCCCATAGGCTAGTTTTGCGCTTTGTTAGGGAATAATCTAATTAATTAATTAAAGTTGTCCAATAAAGTAATTTTTTGGATGACTTTATTTTAATACATGGTTTAGTGATCTTTGGTGGTGGGGATGTATTAGGCAAAAGGAATCTTCGAATACCCGCGAGATGGAAAATACTGATTTTACTCAACATGTACTATGAGTAGGGAATAGAGCTTAATCTATTCTTAGATTGTGGGACATTGCCTGATCTAGATATCATTGTTAGAAATCACAAATGCTACATATGTAATGCCCCCTTCCTTTGAGTAGCCGGTGTCTCTTTTAGCCTATTAAATTCCCATAAGCTAGTTTTGCGCTTTGTTAGGGAATAATCTAATTAATTAATTAAAGTTGTCCAATAAAGTAATTTTTTGGATGACTTTATTTTAATTAATTTTAAAAGGTGACTTAAGTGATTTAAAACAGAAATATTATAGTCATTGTATAAAAGTGTTCTAATGATATATTTTGAGGGAGGAAATTAAAAAAAGACCTTCAGGAATGTTCCACCAGTATATATACAAATGTACAGTTAGCTAGAAACACAATTTATACAACCCAAAAATAGGAATGACTGCTGTTCTTAGCAATGTTAGGAGGCTGCGATAGAAATTTAAGGTATGGTAGTACCTTAAATTGTTTGGTTGACTTGCTAATAATACAACAAAAATTGCATGGCTGGTACCAATATGCACATGACTGGAAAAGAGTTTGGTATAGCTAGCGAATATGATCACAATGTTTGTCACTGAATAATAATATAAAATATTCCAAAATCATCCCAAGATTAAATCAAGTAGGAAAATTCATGCTCACCAACAACGACAAACACTAAATTGAAATTGGTGAATAACTACAACCATCAATTCATTGATAATCTGAAAATGAAATTACTCATATGATAGGAGGGATTTTATCCTTGAATGCATTTGTCAAAAGGGTCTTTTAACATAGACAGAAAGATGAATGTTTAAGTTTAGGAGAAACGGAATTAGTAACCTTCTTCAATCCTCAACTCCTTATATAGGCACTTCAAGGAATTATAATACTATTTCCTTTCTCTCCTTTTGCTTCCCAAACTTTATTTTTTGAAAAAGTATTATTTAAATAACATAATATTTGAACCCCATTCCTAGTGACATTTTATAACTTTTAAATAATAAAACATAAGCTTTTTATTATGAATATAACATAAAGTTACCTTTTAGGACAACTTAAGCTAATTATTTTTATTTCTCTTGCATCAACCCAATACCATATGAGAAATAAAATAATAGGCTAAAGGTCTTCTAATGACTTATGCTTCGAAAGGGGACCTGACAAAATTTCTAGTGATATTATTCAAGCAGCAAAACCTCTAAAGACTCTAGCATTATCTTCTTTCTTCTTTTGTACATTTTTATGTGTTTTCTATCCTGAAAATATTTTTCATTCTCATTGTTATGGTATACTTACAGCCTAACGTAAATATGTTTCTAGTTCTTATTTTAGACTTTGTTTTTTCTTGCTTATGGTTCTACCCATGCAAAATTTTCATACTATTTAGTTTCAAGCTAAAGTCATTGTCCTAGGTTGTCTTAGTGAAATATGTTTAAGGTCTTGTCCATTCTCTGTCTTGTCCTTTGTCCTTTATCTTTGTAGGGTCATAGAATACATTTGTGCAAATTATTCATTGAGGTGAAAAAGGATTCGTTATAGCTAAAGAGCATGGATAGGGGTGAACCTTTGAGACATGATCTTTCAAATGTGAAAATTGGTTGTTTGAAGATTAGGGGCATATTTCACCAAAGGGGATGTGGCTCAACAGCCTAACATTTTGTACACATTATTAGGTATGCACTTCATAAAAAGGAATAATTAAGATCAACTTTGGAACATAAGTATGCACCTACTAGGAGCAAACTTTAATGTCCCCATCTTAGGGTTACCTTGCACTACAGTTGACTTTGACTTTCTTGTTGGGTGTTTGTTTTGTCAGATGAGTTATTTGATGTCACCAATGAGATAAAGTAGTTTGGAGGACCTTTATGCCACTTTTCGAGGTGATTTTCGGCTTCTAGTGTGTTCTCCAAGAATCTTGGAGGATCGCAAAATTGGTGCATTAATGTGTTATTTTAATTATTTTTACTAAGTATGCTTAAAGTATATTAAAATATTTTACCAACACCTTCGTGTTATAGCTCCTTGGAATTGGGGCAAAATGTTTTAAATCATGGGCACATTTAATAGGGATGTTACATGTCAAATTTTCATTATTATAATGAAAAAGTCGTTTTCAGACCTAAAATGGAGTTTAAATTAATAAAGTGAATTTTAAATTGGTGTTTTCCAGAAGTTGGAGGGTAAAAGTATAAAAGGGAGTTGAGAGGCCTCATTTGGCATTATGCAGATTAATATATTTTCTCTCGTGAATACTGTTTAGTCCTAAATGTATGGTTGGTGAATAATCAGATAACACAGTATTTCCCACACATACCAAATATTCATGTAACCGAACAATTGTACATCACAGCATAAATGACAATGATACTAATTAGACCAGAAAAGTTATATCTTTATTCCAGTGTCCAGAATTGTCCATACATTCCCCCTTCCGAGGTTCCAACCAAACAATATAAAGACCCGACGGTTGGTCAAGTTGCCAACCGTCACCAACTCCCAACTACCCGGGAACCTCTCGGCGACAACATAAACATAAACATAACATAACACACTAACAAATATTATTCTTACTAACATACGTTATCTACCCCTAACATTAGCCCCCTCAAAAACATAGTCATCTTCCAGACGACTCAGACAAGAAAAACTGAATTATATAAAACATAGCTAAGACTGAGAAGAGGGAGGAGGCGTCCCTATAGTGGCCGCAGGAGGAGGTTGTTGTCCGGCCTGAAATTTCAAGTTCTTTTTTGCCAACAACTGTCATTCCTGTGCTTTCTTTACCATGTGAGCAGCTTCCAGTAGCTTTTTATCTTTTTGTTCTAGCTGTAAGGTAAGCTCTGCCACCTGGGCTGCTAATGTCTGTGCCTCCTCCTGTATGTTGCAACAGGCCTCATAGGTGGTCATCTTCATTTCCATCTCCTTCCTCAAGCTCCTCTCCACTGTAGCTAACTGTGCCTGCTTCTCGCCTTCCTTTTCCAATGTTGTTATGTACATCTGTTGAGCCTCTTTCTCCACCTGGTGCTGCCGCATCTATAAGTACACCTCCCGGAAGACCTTCTCCATGCTGTGGAAGGTGGTGCCCAAGGTGGTCCAATTCTGAATCATCTCAGGCGTACTATGGTCCGGCCACCCTTGTTGCTCAAAGTGGTGCATGAACTCATCCGTGCACCCCTCAGTCATGAAGTGACACAGCTGTGTAACGTCGGCTAAATTGCCGGCCTCAATCTGTCCAGTAAGTTGAGCCATGTTGTGTGCAACATCGGAGAGCCCCTGTAGCTCCGCTAGGAATCATCCGAGTGAGCCTGCTGGATCATTCGAATTGGGTGGTGTAATGTGGAGCCCTGCGAGTGCTTCCTCCGGTCCACTGCTCTGCTTGTCACTTCCCGGGTTCTGCTACTCTCGATCAGCGGATTTCTCTCTGTCCAGGTTTGGGATATCAATATCTCTATCTGGAGTCATGCCCGCCCTAATGGCAATGTTATGCAATGCAAGGGAGGGGGGAAGGTGCAGGGCAAGTGCGAATTGTCCTAGCCATCCATCCAGCGAGGCATCTATATCTTCGTCTGTAAGAGTATCCAATGTTGCTGCTACCTTCAAGTCACCCTTAGTCCCCTGTATAATTCCTGTCTCCTTCCCTGCTGGGGCCATACTAGTACCTACTGGAACCGTACCAGTATTTGATGCACCCGTACCGGTTTCTGTTGGTGTCGTACCCATGTCTGTCATACCCTCTGTAGGTTTTGTCGTAAGTGCGACCAAGCTGATATGTGGTAGGGATACCCGTCGCTATGTTGGTGGTTCCCCTTCACTGATTTTTTGGAATAGCACCCCTGCTGGTCGTACATCTCCCACGAGGCTAGCTACTGCAAGCGCTTCCTAAGGTACCAAGTGTGCCAAGGACAGTTTCGAGGGTGTGAATTTTACCCTCGTACTTTTCCATTGGGCTTGTAACCCCCCCTGTTGTTCCTCCTCTTCCTGCTGCCATGAATCTGTTTCTTCTTCCTCCTCCACCGCTGTGTGTCCTGTGAGGTGGAACCCCTCATCACCACTTTCCTGCTCTTCAGTCTCTTCCACCTCCCCCGAATCTTTTGCACTGCTAACGTCTTCAATCTCCCTAGATGTGTCCAGTTTCCTCTTTCTGGTCAGCTGCGCGGTGTCGCCTAGGGTGTCCAGATGGATATAGTAGTACATGGTGGGTTTATTCGGTTCTACTCGTCCGCGTGGTTCAAATGTTCCCCATACGTTTGGTGGTATCTGCAGGCGTATGGCATCCAAGAACAAGCTGATAGCATGATGGCACATGTAGAACGTCTTGTGTTCTAGTCTCAGGAAATTATGGATTCGTTCTGCCAGGAGTTGGCCCTAATTGTACACCTTCCCGCATCTGATCCCATTCATTAATCCTATCATCCATATGGCTATGTCAGATGCCCGATTGGCTCTCGTAAGGCGACTTTTGACCAGGTCCATTAACATCCTCCATTCTCTTGGTAGGATAAACGCATGCTTCATTCCTCTGCTGTCGGTCCAGGCACTTTTCCACTGCACCCCTGCAAGGTCGTCTTTGCACACTAAGTCCATCAACCATTTCTTCTTTTCCCTGGTAAGTTTCTTGGTTGGTTTGGCTGCAGATGCCCCTTTCTCGGGTATACCGAATACCCGCCTGAAATCCTCTGGTTCGAGCGAAACTCGCACTGTGCACCCTTGGAATTGAATGACTGAAGCTCATTCCTGTGGATTATAGCCCGATACCATGGTTCGCAGGACTGGCTCGAACTCCTTAATGCTGAATGTGGACATTTGGATGGCGTGGTCGACCTGTGCCCTCTTGAGAGATTCCTTCATCACATGGTCTAGAGGGGTTTCTTCCCACCAGGTACGACATTTGCTTCCTGTCACACTCTCAAATGCTACATTCGCCGCCGTGAGTCCTTCGATACCTTTGGTCTGCTCCTGGTTTTCTTGCTGCTGGCAGGCTCTGTGGCAGTCATGGCTATACTGCAACTGCCTTTTTCTATTCTTCTTCCCTTGCCTCCTCCTTGGTCGTTATTATAACTGTCGGAAAGATTGTCTCTCCAGTTTGTACTGTCCATTGTACCACTCACAGTTTCCTTGTCGCACAGCTTCCTTAACGTGTTCTGCCAGACAACCCCCCTGCTTCTTATACCTGCCTGCTGCCTGCTTGAACGGACTATTGCGTACTGGTTTTCGTATCGTATCGTACGATATTTATTTTACTGCTTCTTCCTCCTTAGCTTGTCATACGGTATGTGCAGGGTTCCGTACGGAATAGGGTGTCGAGGTAGCATGTCGTACGTAGCACTCTGTCAATCTTGGTACCCACCGTACAGACAAGGTGATGTCGTCGTACACCGTATGGTTTCTTCCTCGGGCGAATTCCCCTTATTGTGCCCGTACGTGTAGACTGTACACTGTACGGAAAAAATGTCTTTATTACTCATGCGCCGTACGTCGTACGTGATATGCCGACTTTCGTCCTCTGGCACATCTGTACGTGAAGACCGTACGCTGTATGGTGAAACTTGTTGGTTCCCTTGTGCAATCCATACACTGTACGTATTAGGCAGTCGCTCGTCCTTCTTTGGCATGTCCGTACGCGAAGCCCGTACGCCATATGGTGAAGCCTTCTGGCGCCCGAGCTTCCCTGTTTGTGCAATCCGTACGCCGTACGGACTTGTCAAGTCTTCCATGGTTGCCTTTGCGTCCATACGGTTGGTCTGTACGGTGTATTGGTGGTTGTCCTGAACAGTTGCTTGCTTCCGTCTACTTAATTCCGCCTGGCTGTCGGGTTCACCTTGCTGTCTTCCCTGCACTGTGCCTAATGGGATCTCGTGGAGGCTTTTATAATCACTTTTCTTTGCTAGGGTTAGGATTACGTATAAATGTTTTATGAACTTGACATAAAATAGTTGCCTTTTTAGCAATCTTAATTTTTCCCTAGTGCTTTTGCTTGTACTTGCCTGATTTTTCAATTTAATACTCGTCGACTTGGACTTAGTTGCTTTTTCCCTATATTTCTCTTCCTCACCCTTTAAGACACCTTGTTTTAACAGTCGTCTTACTTCCTTTATCTGACAAGGCTTTTTCAATATTAGCCTCCTTGCCTTTAATTTACCCAGGTATCCCTTGGCCTGATTGTGCCTTCTAGTTGGTCTTTTGTAAGCCATTGGCCAATTTATTGTGTTCGTCCTTGCTACTGAAGGATTTTCCTGTCTCCTTTGTTTCCTCCTTGCTGGCCCCCTACCTTGCTTCTTTTTCCTTCTTTTTCAACTTCTTCACTGTTCCTTTGTTCCTCGTCCTGTCTTCCTTTCATTTCTTATTTGGTTCCTGTTTGGAGTCTTCATCCCCGTTGTTGTTCCTCTTTACCCCTGAGGCATTGTTTGGCGTCTTCATTCTTATTTCTGAGTCGGGTAATCACATACATACGTGTGGTAGTCTTCTGTAGCATTCTTGTGCACAACACGTCCCTACGTACTCCGGATCCCATATCTTGTCCACCAATGGAGCAGGTCCCGCACCCTTGTAGCGGCCGTCAATGTAGCGATCCCCGTACTATTGGTACCATTTTACTCTCTCTCCATCAATCTCTGGTGGCCCAACTGGGTTAGGAATCACCCGGTACAATGAATTAGGTTCGGCTTCTACCTCGTCGGCTTCGGAAGCGATGACGAATAGGTCTTCTGTTTTCAGCACCATTTTTAAACATGGACCTAGGGTTGCCCCATATATCTCCAAGTCAAGCTCTTCCTCTAGGTCCACCGGCTCCTCTCTATTTATGTTCTCAGCTCTCCTCCGGGCTTCCGCTTCTTCATCAATGTCATATGCTACGTATCCCTCCCGAGATCCTTCGTATGGGGCAAGCTTCCTCCAATATCCTAAAACTCGCACCCACACAGCTGGGTTCTTGAAATACGCATTCGTGAGATGTTTGTGGATCCTAGGAACCGCCACACCTTCCACCCTTTTCGGTACAAGTCGTTCTTCCATGGCCGCCAAGGGCTTCGCCTAGTCATCATCCCTCTGATAGGGTTCTCCTTTCACCACCAGGTCTTCTTCAACCAATGGTCCAATGTCCTCTCGTGGCGTATCCTAGCATGTTAATCTCAATCACAGGTTTATTCCGTTCCTTGTAGATTTTCAACTTGGAACTGTTCACCAGGTCTCTGATCGAATTGTTGTCCAGAGTCAAGAGCTTTACTGCTCCGCTCCTACCGACCTCTCTGATCTTATAGGGTTCGAGCCAATGGACCTTGAACTTCCCTGGTCGAAGTTCGTTTCGACTATTATACTTCAAAACTAACTGCCCCGGCCAGAAGTTGGCCTTCCGTAGATGCTAGTCGTGCCAATGCTTCTGTCGGCGTTGCGCCACCTCTATTGCCCATTGTGCCATCAGTCTTCGTTCATCTAGTTTTATCAAACCACCAAGCCTTGCGTTCAAGCTTTTTTGATCCCCAAGTCTATTTTCCACCGCCACCCGAAGGCTCGGTACGGTGTACTCAGCTGGTACCACTGCCTCCTGCCCGTACATGAGCTAAAATGGGGTATGCCCGGTAGTGACTTTGTATGTTGTACGATAGGCCCATAGCACAACTGGTAGTCTTGCCTCCCAGTCTTCCTGTTCCACCCCACACGATTTGTAGATTATTGATACCAACACCTTGTTGGTTGCTTCTGCCTGTCCATTAGCGCGAGGATAGTACGGACTGGATAGGTTATGAAATATTTTAAATTCTATGGTCATGGTACGAATTACTTGATTGACAAAGTGCACTCCTCTGTCACTGGTGATTTGGAGTGGTATCCCGTACCTTGTGACAATCTGTTCGTACAAGAACCGTGTCGTACTCAAAGCTGTGTTATCCGGCAAGGCCCTAGCTTCTCCCCACTTGGTGAGGTATTCCGTGGCAACTACAATATATTTGCACCAGTGTATGTTACTTGGCTTCAAAGGTCCCACAAAGTCCAAACCCCACCGTTCAAATAACTCCTGTGGCTACGAAGGAAAGAGACGCATGAAGTCCCTCTTGAGTGGTTTCCTCGCTCGTAGGCAAGTGTCACACCCAATCACCCACTCTCGAGCATCGGTGTGTAGAGTTGGCCACCATAAACCAGTCAGAAGCACTTTCCTAGCGGTTGCATCTGGTCCCATATGTCTGCCTGCTAACCCGTCGTGTGCCTCCTTTAATACACCGCGAATTTCCTCCTCCATGACACACCTCCTCAAGATTTGGTCGGGAGTCGGTACCCATTTTATATAAAAGCCCATTAATTAGTTGGAAGGTCTTTCTCTTCAGTGTCAGCTTCCTTTGTTCCCCTAAAGGCATCTTGCTTGGAAATGTGGAGGTAGATAGGTACTGGCCTATCTTTTCATACCAGGTTGGTAGTATTGCAATTTGGAACAAGTGTGCATCTGGAAAGTTTTCGTTCACTCCCTCGGCTGGTTCCCCTGATCTGATCCTTGATAGTTGGTCAGCTATTACATGGGACTTCCCTGGCCGAACGACAATGGTGAAGGTGAATTCCTGTAAGAGCAGTAACCACTGACTTACCCTTCCCTGGATGATTGATTTATTCACCAAGTACATTAGTGCCTGAACTTCTATACTGCGTACACCATCCCTAGTGCCTCTCGCTCCGTTGTGTTGTAGTTCCGTTTGGCCTTTGACAGGAGTCGGCTTGCGAAGAAAACAAAATGGTCCCGTCCTTGCGCCCCTACCTGGGCGAGGGTAGCACCAATTGCATAGTTGGAGGCATTAACGTGTACGTGAAATTCTTTGTTCCAGTCCCGGTATACCAATATCGGTGCACTCGCCAACTAGTCTTTCAATTCTTTGAAGGCTTCTTCCTGCTCCGTACCCCACACAAACGGCTCTCCCTTCCTTGTCAGCTTATCTAAGGGCCAGGACACCTGCGCAAAGCCTTTGATGAATCTTCGGTAGTAGCCGACATGGCCGAGGAATGATTTCACCCCTGTCACGTTTGTTGGGCTCTCCATGTTGACAATTACTCCTATCTTGTCCGGGTCTGTCTTCAAACCTTCTTTACAAACGATGTAGCCCAGGAGTTTCCCTTGTGGTACCATAAACCTGCATTTCCTTTGGTTCAAGGCTAACCTAGCCTTCCGACATCTTTCCATGCACTCCCCCAAAGCCTTCAGATGGGTGTCCTGATTGCTAAAAATCGACCAGTCATCCAGAAATGCCCTGAAGTTCCCTACGGACATCTTGTCAAAAATGTGCAAAATTATTCTCTGGAAGGTTGCAGGCGCATTGCATAGTCCGAAGGGCATGCGATTATAGGCATACACCCCTTCCTCCACCATGATGTGGTCTTCGGCTTGTCTTCTTCTGCAATACTTATCTGATTGTACCCGGAGAATCCATCCAGGAATGTGTATATCTCGTGCCCGGCGACTTCTTCGAGGATGTTGTCAGTGAATGGAATCGGGAATGGGTCCTTGATGGTTACTGCATTTAGGTACCTGAAATCTACGCATATCCTTATCTGATTAGCTTCCTTTTTAAGAGAGATGACTATTGGAGAAACCCAATCACTAGTTTCCACTTTGAATATGATTCCTGCTTCTAACATTTTATTGATCTCATTTACTTTGGCTGCGTAGTTTTTGTTCACCTGTACGGCCTCCTTCGTACCGGTTGGGCTCTGAAGAGCACACGATTATACTAAGAGGGGGGGGGGGGGGGGGGGTGAATCAGTATAATAATCTTTTTCAATTTAATACTTTGTAATCAATTAAAATAAGCATGCATATGAACACAATAACACAAGATTTAAGTGGAAACCCAATGCGGGAGAAACCACTGAAAATGTTTGCTATATATATTTTTTTACAATGTTTGTGACCACCAACCCACTGGAAGCACCAACTCCCCAATCTGATTTTGTGAGCACCAACCCACTGGAAGCATCAACTCCCCAAACCGATTTCGTGAGCACCAACCCACCGGAAGGACCAACTCCCTGAACTGATTAGTGAGCACCCACCCACAAGGACAAAGCACCAACCTTATCCAATTGAAGCACCTACTTCACAAACCTCAAAATTCTGTTATGAATCTTCTTTTATTCTGCTACAATACTGACTATAAGTCTGTCGTAAATACTGTTTTAATTCTGCTGAGAATTACTCATAGTCTTCTAAGTTTTGATGCAATTTTTACACAAACACATATATAGGCTTTATCAATATAATCTCCACATTGCTTGTTTTCTTCAATCTGATTGTATGTATATCATTTCTACACAGCAGACTTCTGTTATAATTTATCTCTTCAGCATTACACGTCTCCACTCACACCAAAATATACTCTATTTTCTCCTTCATATATACCTTTATGAAGCGGTTTATTTGAAAAGATATGTCTTTCAATTATTAAATCGTATTTCCTTTTTAATTAGCACCTTTACTAAACAAATTAATATGTTTTATCATCCGATGGCTATTTGTCTTTTTGTATTTCACGATTTTAATCTTCTACCTCCGACCCAATAGCAAGGATTATAGATTTTAATATGCAATGATAAATAAAGCTCCGCATGTATATGCATCCGCCGTTTTTTTTTAATCTGTGACCATATTAACATATCGTTAATTCTTTAATCTCCGCACTTGTTTGATAGTCTTCTTTTGCCACCACACTTATGTATTGGGAAGAATTATTTTTATCACGATACCCGTTCCATTTAAATGTATAATACTATGTAATATGCCACCGAAAGTGATATCAGGAAGAATTTGTTTGATTTGTTTTATTTTTATTGACTTCATAATATAAGCTGCCGAAAATGATAATATATGTGTTTCATTTTTTTTTTTGCTCCGCTTCCATATATTCACGATATGTATATAGTTTGGAATAGGCTTGGCTAAAATACGAATTACCATACTTGCCGCTGGAATGTAATTTTTCTTTACATACCGTCATTAACCCATAAAGAATATAAGTCCAATCAAACGTTATTAATTTTTAAGCCCGATAATGTTTTTGATCAATGAATAGATTAGGCCCAATAAATATGAAATATGCCACCGCTGAATATAATCTACTCCGCTCCAATATAAGGCCGCTTCATTTTTATATCAGTTGAAAATTTAATGTATATCGTGGATATATATCCTGTCGGTAATGTGTAATGCTTCAACGGTCTTTTCTTTCAATTTTACCTTCATTTTATATTTATGCCTGTAGTGCATTCTGGA
The DNA here is from genome assembly GCF_030272615.1 of Cryptomeria japonica. Classification (NCBI taxonomy): domain Eukaryota; kingdom Viridiplantae; phylum Streptophyta; class Pinopsida; order Cupressales; family Cupressaceae; genus Cryptomeria; species Cryptomeria japonica. The sequence continues at coordinate 65,284,175 of NC_081407.1, read as the reverse complement.
TCTGTCTTCCATCAATAACAATACTTCCATCAATCTCCCCCTTTGTCATTGATGACAACCTTACAATTCAGATTGCTCCCCCTCAAACCAATACTCCCCTTGTCTCCAATTTCTCCCCCTTTGACATCAATGGCAGGAGATTTTCTGCTGTTTGTAACCTGTCCTTTAATGTATGCTTCATACGAAGCACTTACTGAAAAGATGAGAGTGATATTACTCCCAATTTCTCCCTTAGGTGCTCAAAAGTCTCTTTTGGAAGAGGCTTTGTAAAGATATCTGCTAACTACTCCTTTGTTGGAACATATTCCAACTTTACTTGCTGCTCAAGAACCTGTTCCCTTAAGAAATGAATTTTGATAGGTATGTGTTTTGTCCTGGAGTGCATCACTGGATTTTTTGACATACTGATCGCACTTGTATTATCACAATAGATAGAGATAGGATGATCATACTCAATCTTAACATCTTGCAAGATTTGTTTCATCCACAAAACTTGCGTACAACATGCTGCTGCTGCAATGTACTCTGCCTCTGCAGTGGACAGAGGTATTGAAGCCTGTTTTTTGCTCAAACAAGATACAAGGTTGTTGCCAAGGAAAAAGGCTCCTCCACTAGTGCTTTTGCTATCATCCTTGTCACCTGCCCAATCAGCATCTGTGTATGCTCTCAGAGTGAAATCATCACATTTTGGATACCACAATCCAAAATCCATTGTACCCTTCAAATACTTGATGATTCTTTTAACTGCCTGTACGTGTGTTTCCTTTGGTGCTGCTTGGTACCGTGCTGCTACACCAACTGCTTGCATTATATCTGGTCTGGTGGCTGTCACATATAAGAGACTTCCAATCATGGATCTATATAGAGTCTGATTTGCATCAGGGGATTCATCATTTTTACTAAGTTTGCAACCAGTGACCATAGGAGTACTGACAGGATGACAATCTTCCATTTTGAATTTCTTCAACATCTCCCTAACATACTTAGTTTGTGAAAGAAATATCCCTTCATTTGATTGTGAAATCTGCAATCCCAAGAAGAAAGAAAGCTCTCCAAGCATAGATATCTCGAATTCTTTTTGCATGTTAGATGCAAATTCTTCACACATTTTATTCTTACTACCACCAAATATGATATCATCTACATAAACCACTACAATTAGCAAATGTTTACCTTCACACTTGAAATATAGATTACTGTCTGCTGCTCCTCTTTTGAACCCTTGTGTTTGTAGGTAGCTGTCTAATCTGGAGTACCATGCTCTGGGGGCTTGTTTGAGGCCATAGAGTGCCGTTTTCAATCTGCATACATAATCTTCCTCTTCTGACAAGATAAATCCTTCAGGCTGTTCAATATACACTTCCTCTTCTAAATCACCATTTAGAAAAGCTGATTTCACATCCATTTGGTAGACTTTGAAACCCTTATGACTTGCAAGAGCTAGAAACATTCTGATAGCTTCCAACCTGGCAACTGGGGCAAAGGTTTCTTCAAAGTCGACTCCTTCTACTTGTGCATAACCTTTACACACAAGCCTTGCCTTATTTCTTGTAATTTCACCATCCTCATTCATTTTGTTGCGAAAGACCCACTTGGTTCCAATGACATTTTTGTTTGAGGGTCTTGGAACAAGCTCCCATGTGTGATTTCTTTCAATTTGGTCCAATTCCTCATTCATAGCATTTACCCAATACTTGTCTTCACTAGCTTCATCAAAATTTTTTGGTTCTATCTTAGAAAGTAGACAGAAATGAGCATGTTCTGTGGTAGTAGCCAGTCTTCTCCTTGTCTAAATGTTTGTATCCAACTCTCCAATAACCAAGCCTTCTGGATGATTTTTCTGAACAAACTTTGATGGAGTTTTTGATGGTGTTTTTAAAGGTGTCTTTGATGGTGTTTTTGATGGAGTTTCAAAACTTTCTTGTTCCTCATTCTCACTTTCTTCTTTTAATTCTTCTTCCTCACTTTGTTCCTTAGGATGATCTTCTATAGCTTTCTCAAATTGTCTTCCTTCATCTATCTTCACATTAGCACTTTCAACTATCTTGTGAAGTCTTTTATTGTAGTATTTATAAGCTTTGCTTTTGGTGGAATATCCAAGAAATATTCGCTCATCTGACCGGGCATCAAACTTTCCCAAATCCTCTTCATCTCTTCTAATGTAGCAAGTGCTGCCAAAAATCCTGAAATAATTAACAGTTGCAGCCCTTCCTTTCCATAGTTCGTATGGTGTCTTGTCATTGTTTACCCTTATTTGCGCTCTATTCAATATGTACACTGCTGTGTGAACTGCTTCTTTCCAAAAGGTGTCAGCAATCTTTGATTCATTCAACATAGCTCTTGCCATTTCCTGAACTGTCCTATTCTTTCTTTCAACGACTCCATTTTGCTGTGGAGTTCTTGCTGCAGAAAGTTGTCTTCTTATTCCATGTTTTGTGCAAAAATCTTCAAACTCATTTGAAGTGAATTCTCCTCCTTGGTCTGATCTAAGACACTTAATTTTGGCATCCATCTCATTTTCAACTAACTCTTTGAAAGCTTTAAACTTTGCAAGAGCCTCAGATTTTTCTTTTAGGAAGGCAACCCAAGTCATCCTGGAGTAATCATTTATGAGTAGCATAAAATACCTTTCCCCTTGCAGACTTTTTGTTCTAGTTGGTCCACATAAGTCTGTATGTATAAGCTCTAAAGGTTTTGAAGAAGAATATTTTTTGGACTTAAAACTTACTCGAGTCTGTTTCCCAAATTGGCATTGTTTGCAAATGACATTAGTTGGTTTTGTAATTCTAGGCATATTCCTCACTGCTTCCTTTTTGCTGATTTTGACAAGATTGTCAAAGTTAAGGTGGCCTAGCCTTTTGTGCCATAGCTAGTTTTCATCCTCTTGAACAAAATTACATGTTTCTTCATTGATTTCATTTAGAATATATAAATTATTTGCAGTTCTATGAGCATTTGCAATAATCCTTCCATCCTTTTTAATCTCACATCCTTTAGACAAAAATGTTACACTATGTCCTTGATCACAAAGCTGGCTAACACTTAACAAGTTTTCTTTTAAGCCTTTAACATATAGCACATTTTCAGTTTTAGTCTTTCCATAATCTAAACTAAGAGTTCTCCTACCTCTTATTTCTCTTTTAGTGTTATCACCAAATCTCACTGTTCCTTCATCTGTTGGTTCAAATGAAATGAATTTGTTTTTGTCCCCTGTCATCCGCTATCTACATACCATCTATCCTTTTTGTTCTTTGCATGAAGAGCTATTTGAACAAATAAGGATTCTTTCTCATCTTGTTGCTTTTTCTTCCAAGTCATTTTAGAAGTTTCCTCCTTTTTGATAGGTACATCTTCCTTTCTTGGTAAACTAGGAAAGATAGTTCTGCAAAATCTGGCTGTGTGTCCAAAGTTGTGACACTTATAGCACATTACATCATAATTCATTAGAGGAGAAAATGAATTGTGGTTCTTTGGAGTATAATTAGAAATATTTCTAGTATGACTCCTACAATTAATTGCTTTGTGACCAAACTTATAACATGAAAAACAATGTCCTTTGAATGGATAATAATTATTAGTTACATGTGGTTTTAGGTGAGATGTTTTCAACATATTAGTGGGAGGATGAGATTTATGAGCATCATTCTTCCTTCTTTTATTTCCTACTGTCTTCCATGACTCATCTAGGGTTTTTGAACTAGTAGCCTTCACTGTTTGATCTTCTTTGTGTCCTAGACCTGATTTAATGAAGGTAGGTCTTTGTGTTTTGAGAAGTTTATCCATTTTCTTGGTACTGTCTTCAAATTTCTGAAGTTTCTCCAAGTCTTGTTTTAAGGAGACGATTTCTGATTCTAATTTACTGCATCCTTCCTCTTTACTTTTAAGCTGATCTTTTATCTCTTTCTCATTCTTCTTTGCTTCCTCTAATTGTATTTTTAGGTCTTCAATGAGCTTGCTTGACTCTTGTAATTTTGTCTTATATTTTGAAATCCTTCCTTTTAGTTAGATCTACATCTTCTTCATCACCCATAGCCTCTTGTTCTTCTTTTTTTTCATCTTCATCATCCTCAACTTTCATTGCCATGAAAAGAATTTCTTTTCCATCACTGCTGGACATATCTTCAGAGCTTTCTTCTGATGAACTAGAGCTTTGTTTAGAGTAGAAGCTTTTCTTATGCTTTGAGTAGTTCTTCTTGAAGTATTTCTTTCCTTTTTTCTTTGGATAGTTCTTCTTTTCCTCTTCACTACTATCGCTTTCATTTTGAGGACACTTTGAAGCATAGTGCCCTACCTTACCGCAATTGAAACATTTAAATGGAAATTTGTCTTTATATTTGCCTTTGCCCTTTTTGAATTTCCTCATGAAATAAGCTTCAGCCTTATCTGATTCACTGCTTGAGCTCTCCTTGGGTGCATGGTTTTTGTTTTTGCCTTTCTTTGATATTTTGAAAGCTGCTTCTTTTAGAGAGGGTTTCTCTTCTCTTCTCATTTCATAGGCTGTGAGAATTCCAAACAATTCATCTTTTGTCAATGTTTTCAAATCCTTCATTTCTTCTATGGCTGATACCTTAGGATCAAATTTCATTGTCAAAGTTCTTAGCAATTTCCGAACAAGGAGTGTGTCTTCAACTTCTTCTCCCAATGTTGTGATTGCATTCACAATTTCATCCACATGCAAGAAGTAGGCAGTGATGTCTTCATCTTCCTTCATTTTAAGACTTTCATATTTCATTCTAAGTGATTGAAGCTTGGCTTCTCTTACTTTTTCATCCCCTTCATAGATATCTTTTAATTTGTTCCATATCTCTTTGGCTGATTTGCAATGAATAACCTTCGTAAATTCGGAATCTGCTAGACTGCATAGAAGGGCATGTTCTGCTTTAGCGTTATTCTCACTTTTCCTCTTTCCTGCCGTATCGGTCAGAGGAGTTGACGGAGGTGTGTACCCATCCACCACGGACTGCCAAACATCATAACCGAGTGCGTTCAGATAGGCTTTCATCTTGATACTCCAAAATGCATAATTTGTCCCATCGAAGATTGGATTTCTAACTGCATAGTTATCTACCATTGTGCTCTTTTAAGGATCTACCTTCAAGCTGTAAGGCTACCTCTGAAGGAACCGGCTCTGATACCAATTGAAGAGCACACGATTATACTGAGAGGGGGGGGGGTGAATCAGTATAATAATCTTTTTCAATTTAATACTTTGTAATCAATTAAAATAAGCATGCATATGAACACAATAACACAAGATTTAAGTGGAAACCCAATGCGGGAGAAAACCACTGAAAATGTTTGCTATATATATATTTTTACAATGTTTGTGAGCACCAACCCACTGGAAGCATCAACTCCCCAATCTGATTTTGTGAGCACCAACCCACTGGAAGCATCAACTCCCCAAACTGATTTCATGAGCACCAACCCACCGGAAGCACCAACTCCCTGAACTGATTAGTGAGCACCCACCCACAAGGACAAAGCACCAACCTTATCCAATTGAAGCACCTACTTCACAAACCTCAAAATTCTGTTATGAATCTTCTTTTATTCTGCTACAATACTGACTATAAGTCTGTCGTAAATACTGTTTTAATTCTGCTGAGAATTACTCATAGTCTTCTTGGTTTTGATGCAATTTTTACACAAACACATATATAGGCTTTATCAATATAATCTCCACATTGCTTGTTTTCTTCAATCTGATTGTATGTATATCATTTCTACACAGCAGACTTCTGTTATAATTTATCTCTTCAGCACTACGCGTCTCCACTCACACCAAAATATACTCTATTTTCTCCTTCATATATACCTTTATGAAGCAGTTTATTTGAAAAGATACGTCTTTCAATTATTAAATCGTATTTCCTTTTTAATTAGCACCTTTACTAAACAAACTAATATGTTTTATCATCCGATGGCTATTTGTCTTTTTGTATTTCATGATTTTAATCTTCTCCCTCCGACCCAATAGCAAGGATTATAGATTTTAATATGCAATGAGAAATAAAGCTCCGCATGTATATACATCCGCCATTTTTTTTTAATCTGTGACCATATTAACATATCGTTAATTCTTTAATCTCCGCACTTGTTTGATAGTCTTCTTTTGCCGCCACACTTATGTATCGGGAAGAATTATTTTTATCACGATACCTGTTCCATTTAAATGTATAATACTATGTAATATGCCGCCGAAAATGATATCAGGAAGAATTTGTTTGATTTGTTTTATTTTTATTGACTTCATAATATAAGCTGCCGAAAATGATAATATATGTGTTTCATTTATTTTTTTTGCTCCACTTCCATATATTCACGATATGTATATAGTTTGGAATAGGCTCGGCTAAAATACGAATTACCATACTTGCCGCTAGAATGTAATTTTTCTTTACATACCGTCATTAACCCATAAAGAATATAAGTCCAATCAAACGTTATTAATTTTTAAGCCCGATAATGTTTTTGATCAATGAATAGATTAGGCCCGATAAATATGAAATATGCCACTGCTGAATATAATCTACGCCGCTCCAATATAAGGCCGCTTCATTTTTATATCAGTTGAAAATTTAATGTATATCGTGGATATATATCCTGTCGGTAATGTGTAATGCTTCAATGGTCTTTTCTTTCAATTTTACCTTCATTTTATATTTATGCCTGTAGTGCATTCTGGATCTGTCTTCCATCAATGACAATACTTCCATCAGGCTCCTGGTATGAGGGTTATGCAATGTACGCATAGTTCCGGCGGTACCCCCTTCAGGTCCTTGTAAGTCCAGGCAAAGACGTCTTTATATTCCAAGAATATCTTGAAGGTTGTTGCCTTCAGCACAGGTTTCCAGTCATCCCCTACAAGTATTAGCTGTGGTTCTTCCTCATTGCCAAGATTAGCCTTCTCCACACCTCGTTCCTCATACTTGATGGGTTTATCCTGTTCAAACTGGTGGGCTGGCATGTCGTCCATCTGTGCCATTCCCTCTTGGTATCTACCGTACTCCGGGGGAAAGGATTGTTCGTCCATCCCTCCGCTTGATTCTCCTATCTCACATATTTGAAGCATGTGACACTCCGGGTGGAAGATCTCATAATCCTCCATTTGCCAATGAAAAAGTCCCAGCAGTGAACTAGTTCCATCCTCGGAACATCCATCTAGTTCCAACACTCCTTCCTCGTCGGGCTCTTTCCCTCCTTTGTCTCCTTCAGAACCCCACTGCCATCTATTTGAATCTTCTGAGTCAGAGTCGGATGACGCGAGCTCTTCACTAATGGACTAGTTCCTTAGATCGATTACATACTTATGACCGTCACTCTCGATTGAGAGCGTATTCTTTTTCCAGTTATGATTAGCTCTGGCCATGATCAGCCACCCCCTTCCCAGAAGGGCATCGTACGCTTTTCTTTCCAGTGGGATGACTACAAAATCCAGAAGGAATTGCTGTGTCCCAATTTCCACCTTTTGTGCCATGAGGGTACCGAGGGGTTTCATACCATGTTGATCCGCACCGACCAGGTGGAAGGTTGGTGGCCAGAGTGTAGGCTTGCTGAGGCTTCGCCAAGTTTCCTCCGATAGTACGTTGACTCCGAACCCACCATCAACAATGGTGTTTGTGAGCTTTTGTCCCGTTATATCCATCTCTACTACTGCCGGTTTCCGTCCAACACCTACCGCGAGTAGCATAGGGTTCATGGCATCCGTACCAGGTCCCTTCACCGGGCTCGTACTACATGGTTCCGTCATCGTTTGGTGTTCCTGACCGAGGGTAGTGTCCCCGGTTACATTTGTCAGAGCCATCCTTAACTGTGGCATGGTCTACAAAAGGTTGGACACCCGTACGGGTATTGTGGTTTGTAACATCTGCTTAATGATAGTTTTCTCTGGTCCTGACCGGAGTGGTCTACCGACAGCTAGGTGCGAGGCCCTTCGCTCTTCTACCATCGCCCGCTCGATATCCGCCCTTGCCTCCTGAAGCCTTTCTTTTTCTGTGCGAGGGTCTAGATACGTGGCTTTCTTGTTTTGCGACCTCGTGATTGCCAATAGGTCTTCTCCTGCTCCTTCCACATCCAACATATTCACCCCTTTTTGCTTTGGGAAATCTATGTCCTCGTGATTTCCTAGACCGCACCATCTGCACAGCAAACTTCCTGCATCACCTCCGTTTTGGCATTTTCGAGCAAAGTGACCCCATTCGTTGCACTTCCTGCATTGAATCATGGGTCTCCCCTTCGCGTCGTATTGAATTCTACTCCTTGGTGTGTTATTTTTGAATCTATTGTTACCCCGCCGATTGTTTTTGTACCCTCCAGGGGAGGCGTTAGAGTTTGCTATTGGCTTCGGAGGTGTCGTCGGCGGTGTGGCTTGGTCAGGTTGGGCATAGAGCACTTGTGTGCTCCATGCTTTCAAGTTGTACAGGTATTCCTTAGTGGAATGTCCCATTACTTGGCAGATGTCACAGAAAACTTTGCAAGGACAACCTCCTTTAGTGTGTCCTTCAGTCTTGCAGTCAGTGCACCATACTTCTTTTCCTTCCCTCCCACTTTCCTTGTCACCTTTTAATTCCTTCATCATCCTCATCATATCCTTCCGAAGTGCTTGCACGGTTTTGGATCCCCCATCGCTGTCTTCATCCGTACTGTCACCATCGCTCACCCGTTGCTTTCCCTGGCATGTCTTGTTTGCACTTTCAATATCCATTGCGCGGTTGTATGCTTCATCATACAATGGCGGAGGGACCACTTTCATCGTCCTTCTCAAGGACAGTACCAATCCCTCTACAAACCACCGCTTCTTGAGGCCATCCGTCGGCTGGTTCTCCATTTTGTTAAGTAGTTCCTTGAGCCTTCTGTTATATGCACGCACACTTTCATTTTTTCCTTGTCTGGTATTGTAAATCTCTGCCAAAATTTCATTGTCATCCCCTAGGAGTTTGAATTCTTCCTCAAAGGCCTTCTTCAGATTGCTCCAAGACGTTTTATGTTGAGCATCAAGGTATGTATACCAGTCAATAGCTATTCCTCGCAGAGTGGCCGGGAATGGCTTTAACTAGTAGTCCCGGTTGTCCTGGCCATTTGCTTCCCAGATGGTGACGCATGTCTTGCCATGCCATACGGGGTCCTCTGACCCGTCGCCCATGAATTTTGGGAGTTTCTGCTTCTCCGGGGTGTGTGCCATCGTTCTTTTCTGTATGGTTTTATGCAGTGTCTGGAAATGGCTATATGTCAGGAAGGTATTACGTGTCCAGTAGGTACCGTACGCTCCCGGTCTGGTTGAGCCCCTGTCAGTCAGGCTTTGGTCACCTTCGCTTCTATAGTCCCTCCTTTTCGGGGTTTCTGGATCTGACCCTCCTATTTTGATGCCCTCTGACAAGGACAAATTTTTAATGCCAGACAACGTTGCTTCAAAAATAGTGGTGATTTCCTCGTGCAAGTCTCGTACCGCCTCCTCTCCTTGTTCAGAATATTCCGACGAGGTGCTTTGCGATTCGGCTCCGGAGTCTTCTTCACTTGACGTCGAGTGTGTGGCCTGGTCAGCAAGATCTTCCTCCACTACGTCTGGAAGTGGTAGGTTCCTGGCGACCTTGGCCAACTCCTTCCACGTACACGGTTTTTGCCTCTCCCGACTACGACTCCGACTTCTGCTGTGTTTCTCCGGACTCTTTGAGTCAGCAACCTCCCTTAGTCGCCGTCACCTATCGGCCTGTTCTTTTATGCGGAGAGATCTCCGTACAGTTCCCTCGTTTATTCCTTCAGTGGTAGTGGTACGTCTTTCTTTGTTTGGGCGTAGGGGCATTAAGTGCCAGAGGTACGGTGCCGACTAGCCTCCCTTTCCTCTTCCTCCCTACGACTCTGTTCCTCGTACCATCGGAGGACTTGTTGCCACCAAAGTTCCTTTGTCGTCTCCTCCCTTCGGTCTTGGAGTGCAATCAGATTTCTGGCGAGTAACCTTGGAATACTCCCGAGTAGATCAAAGACGAGGATGCTGACGGTGAGTTCACCACGTACTGTGCCTTCCGAGATGGCTCTCTCCTGAGCCTCTCGCTGCACGTACTGCGTGACCGACACATCCCACAACTCCACCAAGTCTGCCATCAACTGATCCTCTCGTTCCTCTTCCGCAGTACTCTCTTCGTGCGTGTCGCTGTCCACGACAATTAATTGTTGGTTAAATGGCCGGCCCATTAGTTGCTTCCGCCTGCCGCCATAGTTATCTCTAAGTTCGTTCAGGCAACGGCACCAAAATGTTTAGTCCTAAATGTATGGTTGGTGAATAATTAGATAACACAGTATTTCCCACATGTACCAAATATTCATGTAACAGAACAATTGTACATCACAGCATAAATGACAATGATACTAATTAGACCAGAAAAGTTATATCTTTATTCTAGTGTCCTGAATTGTCCATACATTCCCCCTGCCGAGGTTCCAACCAAACAATATAAAGACCCAACGGTTGGTCAAGTTGCCAACCATCACCAACTCCCAACTACCTGGGAACCTCTCGGCGACAACATAAACTTAAATATAACATAACACACTTACCAATAGTATTCTTACTGACATACATTATCTACCCCTAACAAATACCCCCATTGGGGTTTGGAGATTGAGCATAGTTTGTCTCAAGCTTTTGGAGGACATAAACTCTCTTGAAGAAGATCGGCTATGGTGGTGAAAGACCTACATTGGTTGATGCAATGAGGTTCATATGGAGTCTCAACTTGAACATAAATATTTGTAGGTGTTTCTAGAGTTAAGATTTACCTCTTTAGAATTTCTAGTTTGCCAGGTTTGAATTTAAATCAGATTACAGACAAATATATATTTTGTGTGTGCAATGTGAAATATCAAAGGATTTGTGATGTGTGCATTGTGAAATATAAATGATATTTTTAGGTATAGTTTGTGCAAAGTATTTTTGATAGATTTTTCTGGTGTGTGAGTGCACCTGAAGTAGAAGGTATTGAATCATTCAATATTTACTTTGAAGCCAAGATTAAAGCTAGCATGGCTATAAGGAAACCGCACCAGTCCAAGAGTCTCAAGGAAGGGGTTGACTCATTAAAATGAAGGCTTTAAAAGCCTTTGGTAATTCCCACACTGCCCTCTTGAAGCAGTCATTTTAGAGATCCCTTGTTTTGTCTTAGCAGCTGTATTAAGAAGGGGCTCAAAGGGAGCTTGGTTGACTTCTATTTGGCAAAGGTGACTACCAAAAACAAGGGAAAGGGAGCTTGGTTGACTTTGAGGGGGTCAAAGGAAGCTTGGTTGATTCCTGTGGCAAAACTGACTACCAAAAACAAGGTAAAGTGAGCTTGGTTGACTTCGAAGGGGTCAAAGGGAGATTGGTTGACTCCTATGTGGCAAAGCTGCTGCACCAATGGAGGGACTCACATTTTACAAGGGGAATCAAATTTGAAGTGAGTGATTATTCTAAGGAAATCGTAGATGTTTGAATGAAGACTAAATCTTTGAGGAAGGTGAACATAGCAAACTGATGAAGTAAAGGTCAATAAGGAAATGTGGCAAGGCAAGAATTGCAAGTGAAGAAGGGACCGAACAATTTCAAGGAGTTTTGCAAGTAGGAGTTCTGTTATTTCTTCCTTGTAGTCTTCAAGTGGGCGAAGGATTGGACTACCTCTTTGGAGTAAATTCTGTAACGTAGAGCTTGAATAAGACTGGAACATTGTTTTGGTACTGCTGGAAAGGTGTGGGACAGTTGGAAAGTGTTAGGCGGCTGGAATATCAAAATTTAAAAAAAAGAAAAAGATTTTCAGTCATTTTTACTACAGTTGGGGCTGTCCAAATCATGGTCATCTGTATTGATTTCACATATGGTTAAGGTGAGTTGACTTGATCGTTGGAAGACCCCTATTGGTTGGGTATTGGTTTAATCTCTGCTATTGTAATTCCAGCAATTAAGTGACAATTGTAAGGTCAAGAACAAGTTTAGCTTTTTATGTATTCCTTGGATTAAATTAATATTCAAGAAGTTGGCATCTGATTGTTTAGCATCAAAAAATATCTCAGTGGAGTTCTATTATGTGTATCAGCTCTTATCATGAATATTTAGTGAATTGTTAATATACGTTCTGTTGACGTGTCTGAAATCGCATTACTACGGTTCCATCTGGCCAACACAGAATAGAATACTAAGAATCCAATCCTCTCTTGAAATAAGGAAATCCCTAGTATTCTATTCTGTGTTGGCCGGATGGAACCGTAGTAATGTGATTTCAGACACGTTAACAGAATTGGCGGCTAGAAGGAGGGTACGCTGGAACGAATTGGATCCTTCTCTCCAGAGAGATTCGAAAGAGTCCTGAAGTCCAGCCTAGAATGGGAAAGATTCGCTGGATTTCACTTCTATAGGCGTAAAAGTTACTGCAGGGTTGCAGACCCCAGTGAGCCCAGTTCGTCAGACCAGCAGTTTGTTGTCTCAGAAAGCACGGTTTTCATGACCTCAACTGTTACAACTCCAGTTCCCCCTTTGGTCCCATTAATTCAGCCACGGATGGTGCACAATCAACCTGCTCCAAATGGTGCGACCTGGTTCGTGGACAACCCATCACCAATAATTTTCGCCAATTACCATGATATGCCCAAAAGTCCGGATAGATTTTGTTTTATTTTTCATGTGAATGATTTAAATAGAACAGCAGAAGAGCATATCAAAATATTTGAGGATGCGTTACGTAACAGACAGATTGAGTATGTAGACGTTGCATGTAGACTCTTCCCTTACTCTTTGGGAGAAGACGCATTTTACTGGTATATCCACTTGCCAGTATCATCTATTAATTCTTGGGAAAAGCTAAAGACGACTTTACAGGAAAATATAGTATTCCCACAACTCCCACAGAGCTATACAGACAGTTCGTGGAAGTGAAAAGACAGGGACATGAGCTAATTAGTTCCTTCAACAACAGATTCCACAAGGCCTTTACCCGGTTGCAAGACCCATATGTGATAAGTGATGCTTCGACAAGGGAAATTTATTATTCAGCTCTGGACTATCTGACAGCAATGTTTGCCCGACAGTCCCAACCTACACCGACTACACTAACAGAAGCATATGCTAGGCTATGGAGATCAGTAAGGGATTAGGCCAAAATATCGCGGGACCATTGCTGCAATTGGGACCCCCTGTGATACCCAACCAAATTCAAGAAATCAATCAGACCTTGGCTCACCAAACGCCTATCATGAACCCAATCCCACAATTGGCATATCAGCCCCCACAACCTACAAATCAGCTGGTGCTCCATCCGGGACCACCGATATCCCAAATCCCTCCTAAACAACCTGTATATTTGCAAAATACTACAGTATCTTCTAGAACTCAAGAGGAGAAAGATGTGATGCGGGAGTTGACTGATCAAATGAAGAAGCTCTCCTCTAAAGTTACTTATCTGCAAAACCAGAGTAACCAGAGGAATCAGCAACAAGGTCAACACCAAAATCAATTTCAAAACCAAGGATATCAGAGGCCTACTAGAACATGGAACACCCGCCCTAACAATGGAGGAGTCCCCACTCCGCTAGATAACCCACCAACACCAGAAAGCAGGCCGGTAGATAGGGTATTTTTGGCAGAGGCAGCTCTGTCCAATTGGTGCAGGTTGCATAATACCAACCAACACTCAGAACTGCAATGTGATGAATTTCAAGCGGCAGCTAATATATTCCAACGGGAGGTTGAGAACACGATATCTCAAACAGCGCTTCCTCCCACCAGATTTGAGATAGTTCCGTCACCAAGGTATGATACAACCCTTGTCTTGGAAACCTATATTCCCCCCTTTTTCTTCCCTAATCGGAACGAAAATGAAGTGGCAGACCCAAACCAGCCCGCAGATGTAAATTCTTTTCAGCAGTACCAACGCGGCAACCGGAGGTATTATAACAATAATAATCAGAACAGCAATAGTGGCCCCTATACTACTTCCACGCCTCCAAAGGATATTCAAGTCCCCCCAAATCAGAATGCTAATAATAACCCAAGTTATCCCAAGGCGCCACAGCAGTATGCAAGCCAAGGTCAACCGCAAAAGGCACATGCTTCCCCAAAGGCACCTATTTTTCCAAATCAACCGACTGCTGCCACAAACCAGGCCCCAAGTACTAAACCGTCTAGCAATATAGAAATTATCAGGCTAGGCCAATTGGTGGCAGATGAATTCAGGAAGGTCAAAATCAGTTTGTCCCTTGCTGAGCTAATGAGGGTTTCTGAGGTCAGGGATACGGTCTTGGGTAGCCTTAGGGAGCCCTCACCTGTTCAATCCAAAGAAACCGATGAGAACTCGAGACAAAGAGTGCCACCAGAACAACCCCAGAAGGTCAATAATGAAGTAAGAGGATCGACAAATCCTAGGGGTGCAACAGTGAATTACGTTGCACAACCAGAATTCTCAAGTGATCAGCCCATGGAGACTGGTTTTGGAGTACGTGCACGGGGAAGGGCTCAGGATATTTCAATAATGAACAATGATACACTCCCATCAGAACCCACTATCAATTTGTTCACTGAAAAGCTGGAACCCCTACCTTTCTTACTAATGCTTAGAATCTTTGGTAAGAATCTGCATAATTGTCTCATAGATTCAGGGGCTTCAGCTAATGTTATGCCTTTATCCGTATTTACTGCTTTGGGCCTAACCCCCACCAAGACTAACCGAAAAGTGACCCAATTAGATAAGTCTGAAGTAACTGTGGTGGGTGAGCTGAATAATATCCATATGCAGTTGACAGCAAATCCGCACATCCAGATGTACATTGATATCCAGGTAGTGGACATTCCAGGAGCATATGGTATGTTGCTTAGCTGAGACTGGACCCACGTCCTTAATGGCTGGCTGCATTCAAGTTCCACCCATATGTGGCTGCCATGGAGAGGTGTAGCAAACCAAATCTGAATGGAGTCTGAACCCAGGCTTAAATTGATGATTACCGAGTATAACCAAACCAATGAGACCCTGTTTCTAGAATTTGATATGGGCAATTACAGGGTTGACATAGACTCAACAAACAAAGTTTTGTTGGTGCAATGCTCGAATCCAGTTCAGAATCTGGAAGGACTTGTAGAAGATCATGGTGAGGTGATACCATCATCAGAAGAAAACAAGTTGTTCAACAGTTTCAGAAACTTTTTCTGTAGATACGCACAACAAATACAACATTTAGACTGTCGAAGTTCTATTAAGGACTTGCTTCTATCCGACTAGTGCAGAGTCCACAATGCCGCCCATTCTGAAGTAACGTGTTCATTATGTAGGGTAGTGTTGTGCGTTGCACACGCTCCCTGTCACCGACAGGGTCCCCCTTCCTGTTTTTTTTGAGCCTTTCATCCTCGCCCTATTGAGTTTCGTGCAGAGTGTCTCGCATCCTTTCGAGCGAGTCCGTGACTGGTCCGTGAAGTAATGATGTCAAGGAAAAGAGCCGATGAATCCATCTGGCTAGTCCAGCCCTCAAGCACGATGCCCAGAGTTTGTTCGGAATTTTGAAAATCGCCTTGGGTAGGCGTAAGGAGATAGAAATTGGCGAAGCCCGCCAAGCAAGAGCAGTGCGTCTAAAGGTCACACGAGGACCAAAGTCACCGCTTTTTGCACAACAGCTACGAAGTAGATTGCATAAGGTTTGTCTCCGCGATGTTTGTGGGATTTAAGTGAAGGATGATTTTCGCCTGCTGGTGAAGGAGCGAATTTCTTGGCCAAAATGCCGAGGCTGTGAAACTTGCCCATATGTCTTAGAATTCCGAAGCCTCCGAAATCCAAATTTGTAGAGTCTAGCGAAAACTGGTATGGAGTCCGAAATTTTACTTAAGTTCCCAAAATTGCCTTATGGGCCAAATTTCGAACCCAGAGGCCTAAAGGTTAAAATTTCACAAGGTTAAAAAGTTGCTAAAATCGCCCAGGGGGCCGAATTTCGGACCCTGGGGCGAAAATTTCAAAATTCAAAGTTTCCTACTTGGTCCGAAAATGCTTTTTAAATGTTGCAAAAGACCCTAGAGGTCTGAAAATCACTTAAATGCCCAATTTCGGACCCTGGGGCGAAAACTGAATAAGGCGAAATCTTGCAAAAAGACCCAAATGGTCTGAATTTCACTTAAAACGCCCATTTTCGGACCATGGGGTGAAAATTAGAAAATGTGAAGCGCACGCGAAATGTTGCAAAAGATGAGTTTAGGTCCGAAAATATTCCCAGTTTGCCAAAAATCGCGAAATCTCCGAAATCACTTAAGTCCCCCATCTTCGGACCCTGGGGCGAAATGCGAAAAATGTTAAAAGTTGCAAAGGGACCCTTTCAGTCCGAAATTCATTTTAGACCTCCAAATTCGGACCCTAGCTCTGAAATTTCAAAATGTATCGAATTTGCATAAAGTGGCTTTAGGTCCGAAGTTTGTTTTTTTTAAAAAAGGTTCGCAAAATTTGTTATATGGTCCGAAAATCACCTTAAAACCTCAATTTCGGACCCTAGCTCCGAAATTTGAAATTTTGGCAAAATCGCAAAAAGGTTCAAGAACTCCGAAATTTGTAAAATCATACTTTAGGTCCGAAGTTTTAAAATATATTGCAAAATCGTAAAAAACTCCAAAATCGCAGAAGGCGCTGAAGCTCCGAAATTCAAGAAGGCGGAAGCTTGTGAACATGGGCTTAGGGTCAGAAGTTTATTGCGAAACATGTTTAAAAGTTCGAAAGTCTTTCAAACTCACCAAAAGCCTGAATCACCGAAATCCCAAACGCGATGAATGCTCCGAAGTTTGCATAGAGAAGTC
The DNA here is from genome assembly GCF_030272615.1 of Cryptomeria japonica. Lineage (NCBI taxonomy): Eukaryota > Viridiplantae > Streptophyta > Pinopsida > Cupressales > Cupressaceae > Cryptomeria > Cryptomeria japonica. The sequence continues at coordinate 65,267,392 of NC_081407.1, read as the reverse complement.
TAGGTCTAAAACTCCGAAGTTCTGGTAAAATCTCCAAAATCCCATAGGCGTTAAGGTTAGTGGATGCTCCGAAATTCTCCAAAGGCGCGAAGATCGCGAAGAACGGCATAGCTCCGAGGTTTGTATAATTTGCAAGAGGCGTCATAGGGTCCGAAGTTTGCCCTTAAGGTCAAAATTAACGCAAAGTTTAAATTTCAAAGGGCCTCCATCTCCCCAAGGCCGCGAGTTGGGAAATAGATGCAGAATTTGCAAAACTCTCCAGAAGGTTCAAAAATGAGAAGATAAATGCCATTCACATTTGAAACCCCCCCCCCCCCATGCTGCTACGTTTCATGTAAAAGAGATCACGTCCGATTTTGAAAGGGAAAGAAAGCTAATTTCGCGCGATCCAAGGTAATTCAAGGTAAACGCTGCATAAACTATCCCAAATCATTCAAATTCAGATTGCCAATTACCCAGGGTAAAAACCATTTAAAATGACAAATTCTCTTTCATCCAACAACCGCAAAAAATTTGAATCAAGGAGATAACCGTTGGAATTCGAAACTTTGCAGAAACGTCCATTTGCCTTCACGCAGCAAGGCCGGGCAATTCTTCGCCATCCGTTTTCGTCAGGTAAGTACGCTCTGTCTTCCTTGATCATCTGAAATGCTTATAAATCAAACAGACATATGTGCAAAATCTGATTAAAATACCTAAATTTTTCAAAATATGCATCTCTTTCGCTTGTAAAACGTTGTTCAAAGCAGTCAAAATTTAGAATTCACTCCTAAGGTTTAACCAAAAATCGCATTTTCAAACTTAGGAGAATGTTTTTCATGCTTTGTCTCTGTTGAAGACCGATCCGAAATCCAAAAAGTGTTAAGTATAAATTCGCAATCAAAAAGCTTTATGAATGCTATTGTTAAAATCAATCAAGCTTTTAGCTAGAAATGTCGCTCCATGCCCAATCTAAATTTTGAATTAATCTTGGCATACTGGAGTATTCTCTATCAAACCCGCCTTACTATTTTTGTATCACCTCGTAATCCGTGTTTGGTTGCGTAGGATAAATGCCTAAATCGGCAGTGGAATCATCAAAGATGCCCGCTGCAGCCGAGACATCGCGAGCATCCAAATCAGATATCCCGCGCAAGGTTGAAAGGATGAAGTATCAATATCAGAGAGGAGGATTGAGGGAGTCAAAAGTGCAGAGCGTCTGGGACAATGTCGGTGATACCGACCTTGGCCATATTGACATTCAAGACTTCAGGAATCGGGTCTTCTCACCTAACGCATATGGCAAGCCTAGACAGATGGTGGAAAGTGGCATCGCCCAAGCGGCAGGATTTCCTCCAGCAGTACAGAACTATGAGCTAGTGGTAGAGGCTGCCCGACATTATCAGCCAAATTCCAAACTGGTGCTCCTTGAGAACATAACCATCGCCAACTTCACTCCCGAGGCCATTGGTGATGCATTTGACATTCCCTTTCCAAACAATCCCATAGCCACAACTATAGATGAAGCACAAGGGGCATATGATATGAATCCGGCCCGATGCAAAGCACTGATTAACGAAGAGTGGTACAAAGAGAAAAGGCCTCCAAGCGCCAGAATTGTGAAAAAGACCCCCAGAAGTGATTTTCATAATGAACATGGCGATATGGTCACGTTACTCAACCGAGTTATGGTACTCCCTAAATCCAACTACTTTGAAGAGTGGATGTTCTATTTCACAGAGCAAGTCTTTGCTGGGAAGTCTAAATTCGACTGGGCCCAGATCATAAGCGACAACATTCACACCCAGCTGATAGAGCTTGAAACGAAGAAATACTTCACCATGACCTCTTATTTGGTCTATATGTTCGCCAAGAACCAGCCATTGCCAAGTTTGATAATGAAAGGTGAAATAGGGAATGGGCCTAATCAGGTAAAGCTCTATGATTGTTACCCGCAGCTGCATTACCAAGATATAGCTCAGAGGGAAAAGAACAGCCCAGCTTATGCAGTTGGCCAATATGAGCACATCAATGATGCCTTCACAATGCGCCTGGTCAGGCTAATGCAGGGAGGATTACATATAAGGCTCTCAGAGCAAGCTACTATTCTAGTACAGAGGTATGGAGCTTGGTTCATTCAGTTCCCAAAGTTCTCCTACATCTGAATAGCAGGCTTTGATGGTGCCCCTCTCCGACTTCCACGGTACCCAACCGATAAAGTAATTCTTATGGAGGTTGCAAGGCAATCACGTCCGGCTAGCATCTTACTCAGAGAAAGTAAGCAGGTAGGATTCACATTCCCCATGATCATAGGCAACCATGATGTCCACCTGAAGACCCCTACCCTAGCAGAGGAATCCCTTGCAGAGCTGGCCTCTTATGGCCTACAGGACCATTTTCCAAGAAAATATTTCGATCATGATAATCTGGCAAAAAGAGCCCATGGCAGGCGGTACAGAGCAAAGGAATCAGTTGAAGACTATTGGAAGAATTGCTCTGATGACTACGAGGTCAGGAGGCGGGAATATTCTAGACTGAGTGTGCAGCAAATGCGACTCTTTGAATACCGTCGGGTCCCAGATCAGCTCATAGATTTAGGGAATTGCCTCCAGGTTCGAGAATTTGAAGCAGTAAGGCATCTCTTGCCAAGCGTCGATTGGTCCCAGGACCCAATCACTGATTTTGAGGCAGTCATGGCAACCCCAACAAGGTACATAGATCAATGGTTACATCAATAGATTGAGAGGCTAATTCACGAAGGAGTCCAATTCACCTACCACTTAATGGGTAGCCTTGATTCTCAGTCCTCCAAAGATGGGGGAACATCTAGTGCACCCCGGGAAGAAACTGAGAAACCAGAGAAAAGAAAGAAGGCTAAGGCTTGCAGAGGGACTCAGATGTCCAAAAGAACAAGAAGGGAGAAGATTCCTATAAGGAGACCAGAGGTCACGTCATCGTCAAAGGACCCCAGTTCGTCCGACGATGTAGTGGAATTAGATTATATACCTGCTCCGCTTTCTCAAAGTGACATTGATGCGTTTGGAACTGATGATCCTTCTGCGCCTGACATGCTGGAAGCTGAGCTAAGAGCCCTCAAATCGACCGAACTGGGCAACCAAATAGAGGAAGGAGAGATTCCATCCACCCAGGGGTCAAAGTGCATGAACCCACTCAACAGAGCCGCCACGAGTTGTTGCTCCACAATACAGCCAAAGATGACTCCACTGTCGAAGGAGAGCAAAGGATAGATGAGACTCATGAGCTCGAAAGAACTGAAGAACAACCATCAGATGAAGATGTCAGACAGTTGTTTAGTGAAATAGGAGAAAATTCAGCTGCAAGCAAAGAACTTCACACCTCTTTCACTCCTCCAGTAGCAAAGCAGCTGCGAATCTGTGGTGAGTCAGCTGAGAACGTCAAAGAACAGAATGCAGACTTAACCTTATTATCAGCCCAGACAGTGCCTCAAGAATGGTTGATTGTCAGAGCCCAACGTAAGGCCGCCACCAAACCATCTATTGATCTAGAGGATATCTTCTCGCGCATAGACCAAGCAAAAGCTAAGGGGAAGAAAAAGCCCAAGGCATATTCTAGAGTGACCAAAGGCGAGCAAAGGAACCGCACTCTCCACATTGCCACCCCGCCCGTAGACAAGCCAACAGATCAGATTACACTGGCAGATTATAGCATCACAACTATCCCCATCGGGCGAGCCACTAAAGAGCAAGAAAAAGAAGAATTTAAGGATCCAGCGCAGAATATACTCAGGCAGCTCGAAGAGATAACGGCTGAAAAGGATATGTATCGGGCTCATGCTGAGCAAGCCGAGGGATACATCGATCAGCTCCTAAGGCCACTACACAATGCCTCTGAATCCCATATTCCGCTGACGGCATTGGCGCAAAGGACCACAACAGAATTTGAAGGATTACGGGACACCGCAAGGGCCGTCAGGGAATGGATACAAGACATCAAGAAAAGGGGAGAGCGAATCCTTAAGGAAGTAAAAGAAATGGCCCTCCATCGAGAGCTCACTCTAGTCAAGCTATTAGAGGTAAAGAGGGAATCCCTCCACATGCACGAAGTGGCTGCCACTACCCTTCCCCTCATGAGAGCTCTTTTCTGGACACACGCGCAGATTCCTACATTGTCCGCCATCCTAGATCCTCATAGCATCAGTGTTCTTAAGGAATGGTACTGGACTATCACCATGAAGAACGACACCAAAGAAATTATTGATAAAGAGAGTGACGCATGTGAAGTGATTCTGGGAAACATGCAAGAACTAGGTAAGACCATCCTCCAATCAATGGTTTCGGGATGGATAAACGACTTGTTCGATAATGCAATCCAGCCGGACTGGGAAGAAAGATTGGGAACGGATAGGATTACCTATTCCGCTAAGGACTTGAGTTTTGCTGGTCAGTTCCATTCAGACATATTATGCTTTGAGCATAATTGCTCCAGCTGGAAGGATGGTTTAAAGCACGTAGACTAGTATCTCGAAGGCATGCAATACAAAATTCGCCATCCTCCCATGCCTCCATTTAGTCTGCTTTTCCAGTTATGCATCAGGTTCCAGGAATACGTTCCTGAGGAACGGGCAGCAGGTCGTGATTTATGGCGGGAATATTTGCATGGCGAAGATCAATTTCTAGAAAAGGAGCGTGAGACTGAAATAGAGAAAGTGATTTCTCAAAAGTGTTTTTTTCCCTCTAAATCTTAAAAGTGCACTTTTGCACCAAAAGGTGAAATTTGACTTCTAGTCAACAAAATGTAAAACTTTATTGATACACCTTTTTGGATTATTTCAAATTGATTTAATTATCCCTTTTTTGGGTAGTTATTGCCCATTTTGGGGTGGTTGTTGATATTTGCATCCCATTTATGGGTATGGGCAGCCATGCTTTATGGATGAATCTGGGCCACTTGTTTAGATTAAATCTAGGCCATTCATCCTTTTTTGAAGTCTATTTAAGGGACTGGTTTTCCCTCATTTTGTAAGAAGTTATTGGATTGTTGCAAAAGCTCTGGCAAAATTTTACAGGAATTAATGCAAAGATTAAGACTGTTTTCCAGTTTCCTTGTGAATGCATGGTCTCCTTCTTCACTTAATTTAGAAATCTTTCAGTTATGTTTATTTCCTTTACATAGCATTTTCAAGCAAGCATCTGATAGAATCCTTGCAGTCCACTCCACACCATTAGGGAACGGCTGATTGCCTTTCTTTCTGCATGGTTAATCTGGACCTTTCATGCTTAGTTCGGTTATCAAACACATACTATGAATGTAAAAGTTCTAATGTTGTACTTGATAACATGAAAATCTTGTTTTTCCTTTGAAGATTGCACTGGATTTATGCAAACATTGTGCTTAAGTAGCTGGTGATGTTTAATCTAGTTTCTTGGAGGTGTTTGTCTGTTTGACTGAATTTGCTATCTTAGTTAGAATTTACATTTCATGTCCCTCCCTCTCCCTATCCTTCCCTCCTTTTTTCCCCTTTTTTATCCAGAAAATCTGCAGTCCCATTAAAACAGTGTCAACTTAACCGAAATCATTTGATAGAAAGATTATAAAAGTTCCAAGGAACTTATCTATAAATTACCTATTCAACGTAAGTCCCCTTTGTGTTTCCAGCAATAAACACATCAAGCCACTGAGAGATCCCGCAGTCAAGACCTGACAAAAGAAACCTTGAGGTCGTCCCCTTTGATCAAATATAAAAAAAACAGCATTAGGGACTTCCTTATCTCAAGAGAGGATAGGATACTCAGCTGGTTATTCTATTCTGCGTTGGCCATATGGAGTTTGCAGCAATGCGATTTCAGACACGTCAACAGTTAGCATTAAACCAGGTATGTAAGAGACACTCGGAGGTGTTAGAGGCCCATACTCTTAGCCAAGAGGATACCACTTTGCCCGTAGTTCCTGAAAAGGAGGCCTCTAAGCAAGAAAAGAATGGAATGATGAGCCCGGAGATCCCAACCGATACGGTTACCAACCCAAATCAGACTTGGGCCTTAAAGTTCGATGGTTCGAAATCCAAGCGAGGAGCCGGAGTAGGAATAGAATTGATAAGTCCTACCGATGAAACTTATTTGGCCGCCTACAGACTACAGTTTCATTGTACTAACAACATAGCGGAGTATGAATCTTTGGTTCATGGCTTGCTGTTAGCCATTAAAAAGGGAGCGCAGATATTACATTGTTTTGGGGATTCAGAGGTAGTAGTCCGACAAGTTAGAAAGCTGTACACATGTCACGATAAAAGACTCAGTGTTTATCGCAACCGTGTGTGGGATATAATCGAGAGTTTTGATGCCTTCAACATCAAAGCCATCTTCCGATCGGAAAATCAAGTTGCTGATTCATTGGCACAAGCCGCAAGTTCATTAGAACCCTTGTCAATGCAAAGTTTAAAGAAATTCATGGTTGAGTTGACATCAGTCCCATCTATTCCGGACAATGTCACTAATTTCCAGGTGTTCGATGATGATAGGCACATCATCGACTTCATCACAAGCTCCGATGTGTTTGCAGTGCAAATTATTGATGAGGAGGAACCTCAGGAAGCCGAGATCGACATCGAAGGGGTCTTGAATCTCAAGACAAACACTATTCCTAGAGGTATGGTGCAACTGGAAAGGATCTTCGACTGAGACCATCTCAAGTCTCGCAAGGAAGGTACTTCCGAAGGAGGCGCCTGTGATAAGATTAACATTGGCACAAAAGAAAATCAGAAGAATGTGTTGATTGGGAAGGTATGTACATCTCAGGAAAGGGATGGAATCCTCAAGAACATTAGGGAATTCCCAGATATCATCGCTTGGGGGTATGAGGATCTTAAGACTTATGATACTTCAGTAATAACTCATACTATACCCCTAAGGCCAGACTCAAAACCTTTTAGGTAGAGACAGCGACCAGTAAACGCTCTCCTAGAGTCGTTGATCTATCAAGAGGTTAAAAAGTTGTTGGCTGCTCGTATTATTTTTCCAGTTCGACATTCTACCCGGGTGGCTAACCTAGTTCCCGTAAGGAAAAAGAGCGGTGAAATCCGATTGTGTGTAGACTTCCGTACCTTGAACAGAGCATCGGAAAAGGACAATTACCCACTACCTTCGCTAGATGAGGTCTTGCAGATGGTCAATGGATCCCAGATGATGTCTTTTCTGGACGGATATTCCGGGTACAACTAAGTAATGGTTGAGTATGAGGATCGGCTGAAGACCGCATTCACCACCAAGTGGGGAGTGTTTGCCTATAGAAGAATGCCTTTTCGTCTAATCAATGCATGAGCAACATTTCAGCGTGCCATGGACATCGCCTTTAAAGACCTGGCGGGCCGATGCATAATTATTTATATGGACGACTTGACGGTATTCTCCAAGAGAAGAGAATACCGTGTGAATGATCTGCGAAAAGTTTTTCAGCGCTGTCGCCAGTTCAGGATATCTTTAAATCCCAAAAAGTGTATGTTCGGCGTGACCAAAGGTAAGCTTCTCGGTCATGTTATCTCAGAAAAGGGGATCTCAATTGATCCTAACAGAATCAAAGCCATACTGCAAATTAATCTCCCTGCAAGCAAAAAGGAACTAAAGTCAATTCGGGAAGATAATTTTTTTCAAAAAATTTATAACCGGATTCGCAGAAATAGTTCGCCCGCTCAACGACATGCTCAAGGAAGATGCCAAGATAGAATGGACCCCAGTAACCAGAAAGGCATTTGAGGAGATCAAACAAGCTATTGTCCAAGCGCCGGTTTTGGTGAGCCCAGACTACTTGAGGCCATTCTACATATATTCTTTCGCTTCCGAACACACCTGTGCAGCAATTTTAACTCAGCAAAAGGAGGAAGAAGGAGAACACCCAATAGCATTCATGAGCACTCCGCTGAAAGATGTCGAGTTGAGGTACCCAAATATCGAGAAGCAGGCTTATGCATTAGTTAAAGCCATTAAGAAGTTCCGGCATTATATAGTAAGGAGTAAGATATACGCCATAGTGTCGGATGTTGCTGTAAAGACATTACTAATGCAGAATGAGCTGGGCGAAAGGAGGGGTAAGTGGGTGACCATTATCCAAGAATATGACATTGAGATTTAGCCCATGAAACTAGTGAGAGGTCAGGCTCTGACGCAGACTCTCGCGTCAGAATGCTCAGGAATTATACATCAGCAGTACTTGATCGAACAGGTCTCGCCAGACGAATGGTATGATGACATAACCTTTTATCTCCTCAATCAAAAATGTCCATCACACCTCAATCCAGTGCAGAAAAGGGCTTTGAGGATGAAGAGCAGTCGTTTCATGCTGCAAGGAGTTGTCTTGTATCGGAGAAACCACCAGGGGATTTACCTAAGGTGCGTAAATAGAGATGAGGCAAATCAAATCATAGAGCAGTTCCATGCTAAGCATGGAACAGGTCATCGGTCAAACTTGGCAACAGCCCACCAAATCCTCAGAGCAGGCTATTATTAGCCCACCCTATTCAGAGACATTCATGAACATGTAAGGACTTGCCATATTTGCGAAGTAGCTGCAACCAAGGAGCGAACCCCAGCCATGCCGCTTCGGCCAGTCATAGAGGTAAAACCATTCGGCCAGTGGGCTCTCAACTTCATTGGTATGATCAACCCACCCTCCTCTGTGCAGCACAGGTACATTCTAACCGCTTCTGATTATTGTACGAGGTGGTCTGAAGCTCAATCTTTAAAGCAATGCAATGCTGATGCTGTTATCAATTTTTTAGAAGAAAACCTTATTACATGCTTTGGTTGTCCTCATGCTTTAGTCTGTGATAACAATTTTGTGTTTGCATCATTAAAATTTTCTAACTGGGCTTTTGATTATGGGATAACTTTAAAGTTTTCATCAAATTACTATCCCCAAGGTAACGGTTTGGCTGAGTCCACCAACAAGAACCTATTGCAAGTGATCAGGAAACTTCTTGATAAAAATCCAAAGGATTGGCATACCCAACTCTGATTTGCCCTTTGGGCAGACTGTACTAGATGTAAGTCCCCCATCGGAACTTCACCATACCATTTGGTATATGGCCTCAATCCTATTTTTCCCATACAATTGAGAATACCAACCCTGCAATTCATGCAGGAGTATCTAGGGATCGATAACATTGTAGAGGCCAAGTTGTCCCAACTGCTGTATTTGGAAGAAAAAAGAGACAATGCCATTGATAATTTTGCTAAGCACCAGGAGGTGGTCAAGCGTTGGTTTGACAGAAGGGCAAAAGTAAAAGCCTTCCATATTTCTGACCTCGTCCTTTGCTGGGACAAAGCACATGAGTGGAAAGGAGAGCACGACAAGTTTGATAATCTGTGGCTCGGTCCTTTCCAAATTTCTAAAATTTTGGGAGAAAATGCATTCCGACTAAGGACCCTAACCGGTGAGGACGTTCCCTTGCCTATAAATGGTCAATTCCTCAAGCTTTACTTCTAGCCTTAGGTTTCTTTTGAAACCATTCCCATGTATATAATAGGGTGGTAGTCTTTCCACTTTCCTGTTTTAGTTTAGTTTATTTCTTGTTTTGTTTTGGAACCCCTTTCAATTTTGTAAGGAAGCTTGTGTGCTCTATGCGACACTGGTGCAATGTTAGAGTTTTGCAACCTTTCACTTCTAGGATCTTAGTTCGGGCAGGACACTTGATTATTGGAGCGCCCCATGATGAGGTCGGATTGATCTAGATAGCCTTTCTCTACAAGATCTTGTTCTTGTCAAAACCCATCCCCGGCATCGTGATTACTGCACAAATACATTTTAAAATCGCATACAATTAGTTGTTCGTCAAAGGGACACTACGTGAACGATAAGATCCAAAGCTCTGCTTCAGCGACCACTGTTACGCTCAATCCTGCGTAGGCTTCATTGCCTACTATGCCAAAAAAAAAAGAGAAGAATCAAGAGTAAAGATGCTTAAAAATCAACTTGATATCAAGCATAAAATTGGCAAATGGGAATGCAGGCATCTCTGCCGATATTGAACAAAAAGTAAAAATTTCCTTACCGGAAACGGAGCAATCTCTGTGAGCTAACAAGCGATAACTGCATCGGGGCTATAAACACTTGCTGGCAACAGGGCTCTATCCAGGTTGCTTTTGAAGTATCAACTCGTTGGACAACTTGATATACTGAAACTTTGATGCCTCAACTCTTTCTAAGCTAGAATGAACTTCACTTGCACACATTGGTTAATCCGATTTTCGCATGATTCAATTTGACCCGCAACATTATCGGGTTTTGAAAGACCTTTCTCCTTTTCTCGTCTAAATTGTGGTGGTTAACCGTAGATTCTGGGTTCGGTCTGAACTTGCGTCCCCAAAATGACTGGAAGCATTTCTCCAGCAGAGTCGCCATTTGTTGTGCATTGCACACGCTCCCTATCACCGACAAGGTCCCCCTCTTTTTGGTTTTCAGCCTTCGCCCTGTTGAGTTTTGCGCAGGGTGTCTCGCATCTTTTTTGAGTGCCCAAAATCAGTCCAAAGGACGATGTTGTCATAAGCGTAAGCTTGGGAATCTGCAAGGTGAGTTTAACGCTTAAGTTGAAAACTTTTCAAATATCGCTTCTTGGCCAATTTTCGCTCTGAAGTAAACGCCTAAGTCTAAAACTTTGCAAAAATGTCCTTTTTTGCCGAAAATCGCCTAAACTAAGTGAAATATAAAAGCTTGCAAAAGGGCCCAAACCCCCGAATTTCGCCAAAAGGGGTAAAAATGAAAAAAAAGTTAAACTTTGCAAAAGTCGTTGAAGTGCCGAACTTCGGCATTACTAAGTAAAATGTCAAAGTTTAAAAGACTTGCAAAATCTCCTTAAGGCCCGATTTTCGGCGAATAGGAGTTGAATCGTTAAAAAATTAAAGTTTGCAAAAGGAGCAATATCGCCGAAATTCACACCAAGTGTTAAAACGTTAAAATACCAAAAAACTTTGCGAAAGTGGTTAAAATGTCGAACTTCGGTGTTAGGGAGTAATATGCAAAAAGTTTAAAACTTTAAAAATTCGCGAATGCCTCGAAACTCCCCAACTTCGGCGTTAGGGAGTAATATGCAAAAAGTTTAAAACTTTAAAAAATCGCGAATGCCCCGAATCTCCCCAACTTCGGCGATATAGAGTGAAAAGTGCCCAAAAGGGTAAAACTTGCAAAATCGCGAAACTCCCCGCACTTCAGCATTAATAGGCAAACGCGAAAATTTAGAAGCTTGCAAAGAGGGATGAAACCCCGAACTTCGACGGATGTGGACTGCTAATGTTGAAACGTTTAAAGTTTGCAAATGCCTCAAGGATGCCACACTTTGGCGTTTAGCAAGCAAAGTGCCAAAAGTTAATAACCTAAAACTTTAAAAAATCGCAAAGCTCCCTACACTTCGGCGTTAATGTGTAGATTGCCAAAATATCGAAGGTTTGCAAAGATCATTCCTCTCGAGGTTCGCACCAAGAGGGGCTAAACACGAGAAGATAGAAGTTCGCAAAGGAGCTTCATTTCGCCCGATTTTCGGCAGAGGTAAAACGTCCGAAAATCGCCAGTCGAAAGGAGGAAGTTAGAAGTTTTTGCGATTTGAAATTTGCAGACCCTTCAAGCATCGAAGTTGCGAAGTAAAGCCTAGGCGGTGTCTTGGGGTTGCGTGCGTTTCCTCAGCCCAAAAATTGGGCAATTTGAAAATCACGTGAGTAAAGGGGAAGGGCATTTTCCAAGTTCTTTTGTTTTTTGTTTTTTAAAAAAAGCAGCAACCCTGCAGGTCAGGTTTGTGCGGATTGACACCTTGTTTGCCAGGTAAGCTCGCTTTGTCTCCTTGAAATCATTTGAAGTAAATGCAAGATTGGTTAGATGTGTTTAGGCTGATAATTGAAAAATTGATTAAATGATAAAATCCTGTACCCCACATCTTTTCCCTTTTAAAAGGTATCAAAAAAAGCAGTTAAAGCAAAGTCTGTCTAAAAAATTAACCCAAGAATGCAAATTTCAGACTTAGAAAGTATTGAACCTCATTCATTTTTTTTTTGAAAAACTGAACTTAAGGACCTTGAATGCAACTTTAGCAATCATTAAACACCCAAGCTCTTGAACCGCAGCCGAGTGGCAAATTTTAATCGAAGAGCTTAATAATATTTAATGTCCAAATTAATCAGGCTCATTTACTGAAGCATCGTGCATTCTTCAAATTTCGGTTTTCCATTGATCCTTATGTGCTAACATATCCTTTTTAACTAACCTGTTTTGTTTCCTTCATCTCGTCTCGTAATCCGTGTCCGATTGTGCAGGATAGATGCCTAAATCTGCAGTAGAATCCTCAAAGACACCTGGTGCAGCCGAGACATCTCGGGCTTCTAAATCAGACATCCCTCGCAAAGGCAAGAAGATGAAATACCAGTACTAGAGAGGAAGACCAAGGGAGTCAAAGGTCCAAAGCATATGGGAAAACGTAGGCGATACTGACTTGGGCCACATCGACATTCAAAACTTCAGAGACTGGGTATTTTCCCCTAACGCCTATGGGAGGCCTAGGCGGATGATGGAAAGTGGTATCGCCCAGGCAACAGGATTTCCTCCATCGGTGTAGAATTATGAGCTAGTAGTTGAGATTGCCCAACATTATCAACCAGAGACCAGATTAGTGGTTCTGGAAAATATGGTCCTAGTTGACTGCACACCTGAGGCCATTGGTGACGCATTCGACATCCCCTTCCCGGATAACCCGATTGCGACAACCATAGATGAAGCACAAGTTGCATATGACATGAACCCTGCTAAATGCAGGACATTGACAAACGAGGAATGGTATAAGGAGAGAAGGCCTCCAAGTATTAGAATTGGGAAAAAGACCCCGAGAAGTGACTTTCATAATGAGCATGGGGATATGGTCACCTTGCTCAGCCGGGTTATGGGACTCCCTCAGTCTAACCTTTTTTAAGAGTGGATGTTCTATTTTATGGAGCAGGTCTTCGCCGGGAAATCCAAGTTCGACTGGGCCCAGATCATCAGTGATAATATCCATACCCAGTTGGTCGAACTTGAAGAGAAAAAGCACTTCACTATGACAATTACCTAGTTTATATGTTCGCCCAACACCAGCCACTGCCAGGGTTGATCAAGAAGGGTGAAATCGGAAACAAGCCCAATCAGATAAAGGTGTACGACTGCTATCCTCAACTACATTATCATGACATAGCTCAAAAAAGAACAACCCTGCTTATACTATTGGTCAGTATGAGCGTGTCAATGACGCCTTCACAATGCACCTAGTCAGGCTGATGCAGGGGGAATTACACATAAGGCTCTCAAAGTAGGCTACCATTTTAGTAAAAAGGTACAGTGCCTGGTTTATTCAATTCCCTAGGTTCTCCTATATCCGGATAGTCGGCTTTGAAGGAGCTCCATTTCGACTTCCACGCTATCCAACCGACAAAATAATTCTTCTGGAAGTTGCAAGGCAAGCACGTCCGGCGAGCAGTTTACTCAGAGACAAGAAGCAGTTTGAATTCACCTTCCCTATGATTTTGGGTAACCTCGATGTACATTTAAAGAATGCAGCACATGCCGATAAGTCACTTGCTGAGTTAGCCTATTATGGCCTACAGGAACATTTCCCAAGGAAATGTTTTGATCATGACAATTTGGCAAAAAGAGCCTACGGCAGGGGCTACAGAGCAAAGGAATGAATTGAAGACTATTGGAAGATTTGTTCTGATGACTATGAGATCCGATGGCATAACTATTCAAGGTTAAGTGTGCAGCAAATGCGACTTTATGAATACCGTCGAGTCTCGGATCAAGTAACAGATTCTGGAAATTGCTTGCAGGTTCGGGAGTTTGAGGCAGTAAGGCACCTCTTGCTAGGCATCGATTGATCTCAGGATCCAATTACTAATTTTGAGGCAGTTATGGCAGCCCTAGGAAGGTACACCGATCATTGGCTACACCAACAGATTGAGCGGCTAACTCATGAAGCAATTCAATTCACCTACCATATGATGGATAGTCTTGATTCTCAGTCCTCGGAAGATGAGAGAACCTCAAGTGCACCAAAAGAAGAGGTTGAGAAGCCCGAAAAAAGGAAGAAAGCCAGAGCTAGCAGAGGGACTTGGACGTCAAAAAGGACTAGAAGGGAGAAGATCCCTATTAGAAGACCAGAAGTCACTTCATCATCCAAGGACCCCAGTTCCGGTGATGATGTAGTTGAACTTGATTATATACCTGCTCCGCCCTCCCAGAGCGATGTTGATGCATTCGAGGCTAATAATCCTCCAACACAAGACGAGCTAAATACAGAGGTGAGGATCATTGGTTCTAGTGAACTTGAAAACCAAGTTGAGGAAGGAGAAATTTCGTCCAATCGAGAGGCTGATGTACATGAACTCACCCAAGGGAGTCGACACGAGTTGCAACTGCATAGTACCGGCAAAGATGACACCACCGTCGAAGGAGAATGAAGGGCGGATGAGACCCATGAGCCCGACAAAACTGAGGAGCAACCATCACATGGGGATACCCGACAGTTGTTCAGTGAGGTAGGAGAGAACTCAGCTATAAACAAAGGACTCGACACTTCCTCTGTTCCCCCTATAACAGATCAGTTATAGATATGCAATGAACTAGTTGAAACCTTTAAAGAGCAGAGTGGGAATTTGACCATAGCATCCGGGCAGACCATACCTCAAGACTAGTTAGTTGCTCGTGCACAGCGGAGGGCAGCCACCAAGCCACCTATCGACTTGGAGGATATTTTCTCTTGCATAGGAGAAACAAAGTCCAAAGGGAAGAAAAAGCCTAAGACCTACTCCCGAATCACCAAGGATGAGCAGAGGAACCGCACCATCCATATCACTACCTCGCCTGTCGATAAGTGAGCAGATCAAACTGCGTTGGCCGATTATAGCATTACAACCGTCCCGATAAGGCCGTCACGATAGGGCGAGCCACCAAAGAACAAGAAAGGGGGGAGTTCAAGGACTCTGTGCAAAATATGCTTAGGCAACTCAACGAGATAACTGCTGAGAGAAACATGTACCGAGTTCGTGCTGAGCAAGCCGAGGGGTACATCGATCACCTGCTAAAACCGTTGCATCATGCCCCCGAATCCCATGTTCCCCCATCAGCATTGGCGCAAAGGACTACAACAGAGTTTGAAGGAGTACGAGATACTGCCAAGGCTGTCAAAGAATGGATTCGAGACATTAAAGAAAAGGGAGAGCTGATCATTGAGGATGTAAAAGAAATGGCCCACCACCGAGAGACCATTTTGGTCAAATTATTCGAGGTAAAGAGAAAATGCCTCAAGGTTCATGATGTCGTTGCTACAACTCTCCCCCTCATGAGGGCTCTTTTCTGGACCCATGCATAGATTCCTACATTGTTCGCCATCCTAGATCCCTATGACATCATCGTCTTTAAAGAATGGTACTGGACCACCACCATGAAGAGCGAAACAAAAGATACCATTAATAAAGAGCAGGCGGAATGCGAGGAAATCTTGAAGGACATGAGGGACCTTGGTGGGAGGATCCTCTGATCAATGGTTTTGGGTTGGAAAAATAGTTTGTCCGATGACAGTGCAGCCGGACTGGGAGGATAGATTGAGAATGGATAAGGTCGCCTACTCCACAGAGGACTTGGATTTTGCCAATAGATTGCATTCAAATATTTTATGTTTTGAGGCTCATCGGTCCGACTGGAAGGATGGGTTAAAGCATGTAGATCATCATTTGGAGGGCATGCAATATAAAATACGCCATCCTCCTATGCCTTAGTTCATGGTGTTGTTTCAGCTATGCATCAGATTTCAAGAATATGTTCGGGCAGAACGTACGGCAGGTCAAGACCTCTGGAAAGAATATTTGCATGCCGAGGATGAATTTCTAGAAAAAGGGTCTGCAGCAGAAAAAGAAAAAGTGCCTTCATAAAGTGCATAATTCTTTTAAAATCTAAAAAGACACTTTTTGGCCATAAAGTTCATGTCTAACTGCCAGGTCAGCTATAAACTTTGAGCTCTGTGCATGTGCACTTTTTGAGCTGCTTTTGGTAGTTATTAATTGCCTTTTTAGGTAGTTATTATTCATCCTTGGGTGGTTGTTGATATTTTGTCTCCTATTTATGAGCATGGGTACTATGTTGTATGGATGAATCTGGGCCACTTGTTTTGTTTTGATCTTGGCCATTCATCTAATTTTGAAGCTCTATTTAAAGGGGTTGGTTTTCCCTTATTTTTGTAAGAAGTCTAAGATTGTTGCTGAAGCTTTTGCGAAATTTATGCAGAATTAATGGAAATTAAAGTTGTTTCATTTCTTTGTGAGTGCATGGTCTCCTTCTTCACCATTTAATATTCTTGTTATGTCTTTTGTTTTCAGATAGTATTTTTAGGATAATATTTGATAGAAGCCTTGGTGTTCATACCATTAAGGAATGGCTGATTGTCACTCCCCCTGCATGGTTAGTCTAAACCCATTTGTGTGCTCAGTTCGGTTGTTAAACAACAAGTGAATGGATGTCAAATTCTACATTTATGTTTAGTAGCATGAAAATTTAGTTCCCTTTGAAGATTGCACTAGATTTTACAACATTGTGCTTTATTAGCTGATAATGTTAAATCTGGTTTTTTGGAGGTTTCTGTCTGTTTTCCTGAATATGTTGTCTTAGATAAATTAATCAGATATTCTCTATCTCTTTTCCCCTTTCCTTTTTTCCCTTTTTTTAATCAAGAAGAAACCATATAGTCAAGCTGAGATAATATCAATCCAAGTGAAATCAAATGATATAGGACTATTAAACTTTAGGGAACTCACTCGAAGCCGTCCATCTAACCTTAAGTCCCCTTTGTGTTTCCAGCAAAACACATCAAACCACTAAGCTATCCTGCAGTCAAGACTTGACAACCGAAACATTGAGGTAATCCCCGTTGATCAATTGAAAAACAGCACTAGGGATTTCCTTATTTCAAGAGAGGATGGGATTCTTAGTATTCTATTATGTGTTGGCCGGATATAACCGTAGTAATGCGATTTCAGACACGTCAAAACGTTCCTGCATATCATTATCATTAAACTTGAATAAACAATACGTCCTACCATATGTGAAATCTGTGTATTCAAAACAACTTCCAAAATTGCAAGACAAAAAACATCTCTTCTTGTGCACTTTGAACTCTTTGACAAAATCTCCATCAGTTGAGTGTGAGGCAAAGTTGAAGAAATTGGCTGAGTTATTTGCAAGCAATCTGTTTGACACAATTCCTGAAACTTAAATCTGTGGAAAGTCAAAAAGAAGAAAGTGCAAAAAATTTGGGTAGCAGCAGGGGCGACATCTTACAGAAACACCTCAAAGAAGGAAAATCAATGTTAAATAACTTCCGTTCACAAGTGCACACATAGGGATAAGGGCACATTTGATCAAAGGACAAAAATTGATTTATAAAAATCAGAGCAAAGTGTATTTGCAAGTGTTTGCTTAGGGTAGGATTGCATTCACAATGGAGATTATATTATGAAGTCAAAACCCTATTTATAGGTGTACATGTCTTAAGTGCACCTTATGAATGAAATTGAACCATGTATAGGCATGTGCTTAGTGTTGACGTGGCTAAAATCGTATCGCTGCAACTCTGCTTAGTGTTGACGTGGCTAAAATCGTATCGCTACAACTCTCTCCGGCCAACGCAGAATAGAATGTACTTGTTGAGTATCCTGTCCTCTCTTGTATAAGGAATCCCTAATGTTGTTTTAGTTGATCAAAGGGCACGACCTCAAGGTTCCAACTATCAGTTCATGACTACAGGATAACTCAGTGATTGATGTGTTTTGTTGGGAGCACAAGGGGCCTTGCGTTTACAACAAGTTGGTCTGCATTTGATTCTCGAATTGAGAAATAAAAGCAAAAGGGAAGGGGTGAAGAGACCTAAAATTAACTAGATTGGTGTGCGAGTAGACGGATTCAACATAACCAATCCTTGCTTGGCCAAAATAGCTCACAACCTCACAAGAATGGTGCAATCTTCAAGGAGACTTAGAAGATTTTCAGACTACAGGTGCATGGCTAAGCACCCGATTCTGGTGCAGCTCAGACGAACACCTGCAATTGAACTAAACACAATTTTAATGGCTCAGACTAACCATACACAGGGATACACAATCAGCATATCCCCAATGGTATGAACCTAAATCCATCAAATACCTAAACACCAAAAAGATCTATCTAAACTGCTGAAGGAAACCATGCAAACAGAATGAAACCAAGATGATAAACATCAAATCAATGTCCATATAACGATTTCAGCTGCTATTACAACAATTTCTGCAACATTTATAAGCTATTCCTAACTACTAAATTCTAACTTTCTAATCTAATCTGCTCTAACTGTCTAAAAAAAAACTCTAACCCTTTACAAAAGAAAGGCCTCTACCTTTTATAGATTTTACAATTTGAATCGATGGCTAGGATTGACTACATCCAACAGTCCTAATCTGCCTTCTAGAAGCCTGGCAGCTTTAACCCATGCCTACTCAATTCTCAGTTATCCCCCCAACCACATTTTCAACTACCTACAACTGTTTGGCTTCAATTCTAGTCAATCTAGTAGTTGGACATAACTGGCCTGTGTCCCCTCATTTTGATTCCATTAGACGGGGCCCACAGGCAATCTTTTACAATAAAACTAAGTTACCGGTTCGGGTTCGAAGAACCCGGTACGCCGGTACGGCAAAATTTTGAAAAGGGGTTTGGGTTCGTTTGGGTTCGTTTGGGTTCATTAGTACAAAAACATGTAAATTTTATATATATATATATATATTGATATTTGTGAAGCCTATAAGCATGAATTAAAATTTGCATGTCACATAGCATCATATAAACAACAAAACAAACATAAGCTTTTAATCATAGCATCATGATGATACCATAAGAGCATCATATACATCAAGTTTAATATCAAAATGACAAAATATTCAAGTATATCATTGTTTCAACTTTCAACAGTATAAAGTTTAATCATCAAATGGATCATCTAATTCATCCTCGTCCTCCTCATTGACATTGACATTAGATGAGCCAATGCCACTTGCACTTGCACTACAAGTTGGCTCAATTTCCGAGTCATCAAGTGTCAATGCAAGAAGCTGAGAAGCAAGAGCATCCAAATCAGTATGCTCTAGCTCTATATCCCACATCTTCGTTTCCCCTTGTGTGTAGTCACATTGTTTGTGTGAAAGAAGACGTAGGTTGGAATGCACATATACTAAATTCTCTGCTCTTTTTGATAGCAGCCTATTGCGCTTTACTGAGTGGATGAAAGAGTATGTGCTTCAATTTCTTTCTGAAGTAGATGAACTAGCAACCTATGAAGACAAAGTAAACAATTAAAGTTATACATTAATAAAAATAAAATTACTAGCAACCTATGATTACAAAGTGAACTATAAATAAACTAAAACTTGTAAATTTAAAATTTTAATTAATTAAACTTACTTGTGATAAAACTTTAATAGCAAGGGGTTGTAGGTGTTGGAAGCATGTGCCATGGAAGTACCACCAGCTATGAGCATCCTTCTTGGATCTATGACGAAGTGCATCAACACTTAGACCCTTCCCATTTGCGAATTCTATGAACTCATTTGTAACAACATCTCGCAAATCATCATCGGGATATAGTCTAAGAAATGTTGCCTTGTACCCATCAAATACTTCTAGATCTCTCCATGGTGGAATCCTTCCTGGTTTATCAAGAAACTGATTGCTATAGTACTTAGGTGTCAAGGCATAGGCAAGAAGATGCAAAGGAGTGGTCATCTTATTCCACCTTTCTACAATAGTTACTTCCAGTTCTTTGAAGAATTTCTCCTGGGGGTCATTCTCTTTTTCATTTATAGTGACCTTTATTTTTTCAAGCATTGAGTCAATGCCATCATAAATCTCACCAATGCAAAGCCTATCCATGTCTGTATAGCAAATCATGCTCATGATGGGCGCAGTGATACTTAAGAGATATGTAACAAGATCCCACCATTTCTCATTCAATATTCTCTCCCTAATATTTTTTGCCCTCTCAGTGCTACTCTACTTCCATACAATCCAATTGGTGTTGATCACCATATTGCATAGTGCCACTCTAACTTTCACAAGTCGTCTTAAGACGATTGTGTTTGATGCAAAACGGGTCTCAGCAACCTATAACATAAATTAATGCCAAATGATTAAAAAATAAAGCCAAACTTTAAAGAAGAATACACAATATAGCTTACACAATGATATTATGAACATTGAAAATTTTTAAAAATCAGAAAATGTAAAATTAAATTACCATTTCATTTACCTTCAATAGCTCCAAATTCGAATAGGTTCTAAAAATCCCTTGAGACATGTGGTGGTTTGTGATGAACATCTGGATGTCCTCAGCCTCTGCATACACATCTCTGATCCATTTTATTTTTTGCCCAATCCTTTGTAGCATAAGATTGAGTGAATGTACCGCACAAGGTGTCCAAAAGATGTGATCATAGCGTTGCTCAACCAACAAACCAGCAGCTCTACAATTTTTTGCATTGTCTATTATGATTTGGACAACATTGCGGGGTCCCGCAGACTTAATGGCAGAGATGAGAATTTCTGCAATAAATTGGCCATCTTTTATTTGGCCCTCACAATTCACAGCTTTCAAAAACATTGCCCCTTTAGGGGACACCGCTATGACATTGATCAAGGGACGGTTTTTAGCATCTTTCCACCCATCTGAAACAATTGTTACACCTGTCTCAACCCATGAATCCCTTATGGGTTTCAATGCATCTTCAACCCTCTTCACCTCTTTCTCCAATAATGTTCCACGTACCTTCTCTTAACCGGGGCCCTTATACCCTCTTGGAGTCTCATTAACACTTTTTATCATTTGCTTCCAATATGGGGAGCGAACAACATTGAAAGACAACCCATTTGCATAAATGCACCTTACTATATCTTCATCAACATTGTCTCTACTCTCATTTTGGAATGCGGTTTCTAAAGGCCCCTTTGTTCTTTTACATGTCAAGGGTGGTTCACTTTGAGGTTCATTTGTGGCATTGCATTCCCTTTGTTTTCTTTGATGCGGTTTGGTTCAATCTAGGGGCTTCTCCCACTTTTGCCGCCTCATGCTCCCTAATATATTTCATCATTGTCTCATCTGGTATAGGTTTACCATCTTTTCTAGGGCATTTTTTGATGCCTCTTCCTTTTATTCCACACAAATGGCCTACCACCCGATAATATGAACTATTACATTCAATATCACATCCATGGCATCTCCAGTGGAATCCCCCACCTCTTGGAAGTTGTTTTATAATGTCAACATATTTCCATAAGCGGGAATTTGGATCATTTCTTTGTTTTGCAAT
The DNA here is from genome assembly GCF_030272615.1 of Cryptomeria japonica. Classification (NCBI taxonomy): domain Eukaryota; kingdom Viridiplantae; phylum Streptophyta; class Pinopsida; order Cupressales; family Cupressaceae; genus Cryptomeria; species Cryptomeria japonica. Next base: position 65,246,048 of record NC_081407.1, on the reverse strand, counting down.
TATTTGTTCATTGCCAATGAGGAAGATGTAGATGCCATTCTAGTTCCTATGGCAAGAAATAATATAAACATATTCAAAAACAAAAACTAAATAATGAAAAAAAATTCAAGTTTCATGTTTGACAATTTGTGAAACAAAAATAGTTGGAAAAATGTTAAAAAACCTACCTCTTGCAGCCAATGGAAGCTTGAAAATGTATGGAAATGAAGCTGCAACACTTGTTGAAGCTTCAAAAATCAGTCTTCAACTCCTCTTTGATCTTGGAAGCCAAATTTTGTTCACCCTTTCTTCAACCTGCTCTCATAAAACTTTTGTTTGCAACACAAATGAGGTGAAATGAGTGAATATAATGTTTTAGAAGTCACTTTTAGGGTATAAGTTTCACTTTTTAGAAGGCGGAATTCAAAAAAAAATTAAACTTGGCATATTTTTTGCCTTTATGAGTCGCTCGGGTTCGACCTGGGTCCGCCCGGGTTCAACTGGGTTCGACCAGGGACGAACCACCTCTGGGTTTTTCAAACCCAATTCAAACCGAACCACAGACCCATTCGAACCAGGACCCGTACCAGGGGGGCCCAGGGGCAAACCTGGTAACCTATCTATAAAACAGTTCAGTTTTTAAACTGATTTTCTGGAATTTCTTCTAGCTGTGCATTTTTCTGAGAATGCATACTTTGTAGCATTCGAAGTGTTCTTTGTCTTCGGTCTTGAGGATGGATTTCGTCTTGTGGTTTGGTGATGGTGCGCTTCCCCATGCTTCGTCGCTTCGATTTTGCGCTCCGCAATGTGTTCTTGGCTTTGATCACGATCATATCTTCTCGACGTCATTGATCTGCAAATAATCATTTTCGACTTGGATTAATCATTTTGAATAATTTAATAAATTAATTTAACAAATATTAAATTTTAGGGCAACGTTGAGCTTTGTTTGGCGAAAAGGGAAGATGTTTGCTCTTTAAAATAATATAAACTCCCCTTTGCAAAATTAGGGCTTTAAGACTAAAATGCAACTTTGAGTTTGTTTTTAAATGCCTAGCTTTTGAAATAAGACTTCAGGCATTCAGTGTATTTTTGCATGACTCTACCTTCTAAGTTTGCCTGATTTTGGGAGAAAATTCGGCCTTGGAAGCCAAAATAAGAACTTTATCTTACCATTATATTATTTTGCTTCAATGTAAGAAGAAAATCGGGCTTTCAAAATGAATTGTGTGTTTTTGTTTTTTTTTTGCAAAGTAATGGGAAACGCCGAACCTTTGCCAACTCGCCCTCACTCCTCTCACATTGCTTCGACCTTGCTTTATGGATTTCGGGCTAAGAAGTTGTTTTGTGCGATTTGCCTTTTGTTCATTTTCGGCTCAATGAGGTGATACTGTGCGATTTAGACTTGCTTTTTCATGCCTAGCCCTTCACTCAATGATTTTCGGGCCCGTTGAGGTGATATTGCGCGATTTTTGAAGCTTTTTTTTTCGGCTCAATGAAGCCCTTATGCACGACTTTAATCTCTCTTAATCATTTTCAGCCTATAGACTTCTTCTGTGCGATTATATTTTTTAGTGATTTTCGGCCTAAAAGGCGATTTTGTGAGCTTGGAATTTTGTTGATTTTCGGCTTCTTGCCTTACTTCGAACTTTGATCGTTTAAGCCGAATCCAAGAGATTTTCAACAATCTGAGAGGGGTTTATTCGGGCATTTCAGAGAAAGTGTGCGATTTTGTTTAAGTGAAAATGCCCCTCTTGCTTTATGGAATTCGGGACGCTTGGACAAAACGCACGACCTAGGGTTGATTTGGACCTGCAAACTCGGCCTTTGATAAGTTAGGCCATTTACATCAAATCGCACGACTTTGTGAGATTCGGCCACTTGGATTATTATGCGCAAACTTTTCTTTTGATTGATTTTGGCTGAAAAGAAGACCCGTCGTGTGACTTTAGTGATTTTCGGCTGAATGGGGGGTCATTTCGCGATTCTTTACCTTTTAATTCTTTCGACTTATTGAAGCCGATTTTGAAACTTTGATCTTTTTCGAGCCTAAATGGGTTTTTGCACGAAGTTGTCTTTTGATCATTTCGGCTCAGGAGGCCAATTTCGGCTTTCTTTCTCTCATTTCGGATTAGAAGGCCGATTTGAGAGTCTTAGCTTAAAACACCTCTTTAATTTCGGTCTCTTTAATCACTTTGCAAACTTTGAGTTATTGAACCTGGGACGAGCGATTTGAAGTCTCTTATAATCCTCCTCAAAAGGTCGACCTTCTCTCTTTAACGCAGAGCCATGGGTAAAGCAAAAATCGGGGGTCCCTGTTCGGGACAGGGGTGTGTGTGCGACACGCACAACACTTAGGGACAAGCACATGCCTATGTAAAGAGAGTAAATTTCATCAAACTTTGTCATTAATTGTCAAGCATGCATTTGCTTTGGAGGACACACCTCATAAAGGAGGCAAGCTCATTTTGAAAATTCAATGCTCAATCTATAAGTTTGTGCCTAAGGTGATAGGTGCACGTCAATAATGGAAACAGTTAATGTTCAAAAAATCTAATTATTAGGTGTGTGCCTTGGGTTAAGGGTGTACTTCACAAAGAAAAACTCAAATACTAAATGCAAAGTTTCAAAACAATGTGCAAGCGTGTGTTATGTGTCCTTTAGCACATCTAATCAAGAAAACTTTCAAATCCAATTGTTAGTCTAGGGTGAAGGTGTGCTCCTCATCAAAGAATTTTCTTAGCTCACATCAATGTTTGAAACCCAATGGGTAGGTGCAAGAAAGGGGGACACCTATATTGTTGAGAAATCCAATACGAAAAAGTCATAAGTATTAGGCATGCATGTGGTGATGAAGTGCACAACTATAAAAATGAATCAAAGATTCAAAAGTGCAAGTTCAAAGTCGATTTTAGAGTGTATTGGTGCGTTTATAAAGTAGAAGAGTGAGTGTATCAAAGAGATTCAAAATGTCAAACTAAAGTTTTCAAGGTTTTTCAGAAGGTAGACATGATTAGAAGAAAAGCTGCAAAATCATCAAAATCCATCTAGTCATTTATCCAAGTGCCTATTTTTAGCCTTTATCATTTTCAAAGACGAGCATATTCTTGGATTTGCTATTTTAGCCAAGATAAGAGATTTTAGTGAGGAGCCTATTCTATTTTTGGCTTTCCACTATTTTTCATGTTTTTTATTTATGGCTTGTAGTCAACTAACTTTAAATCATCTATTATTAGATCTTTTGACATGCTTGTAGTCAACTAACTTTAAATCATCTATTATTAGATCTTTTGACATGCAAGAGATATGAGTATTGACTCAGTTTGTAAGAAATTCAATTTATAGCTTAACTAGAGGTGGTATGATTTTTGTTTTAGTATTAGAGGATAGGATTTGAAATAAAAATTGCATTTGATGCAATTAGTTATCCTTAGAGTAGGAAGTAATAGTTAGCTTTTTTATTTATTTTCGCACAATAACTTTGTTAAACAATATAACTAAGTGCTATTTTGCACTCGATTTTAATATTATTTCTCACACCTGCACATTGCCCAATTTGTCATTCATCAAGTATTTTAGTGTTATATTGAAAATTTGTCACTTGTCAATGAAGTTTAATATATGCCTATTTTTCTTATAAATGCTTGTCGAGATGTCTCATTATGTGTGTTGAGGGTAAAATTGTTTTGGTTGGTTAGCTAGAAGGTGTGGATTGTGATTTTGTATAGAGACCTCCAGTTAATTTACCAACTTGTTTGTGTTTATGTGATTTAGTTTATTCAATCTATGTGTACTTGCATTGTTGAGTTGTTGAACACTGACAGTGTGTAGTTGTAAGGATTTGTTTTAGTCACAAGTCCAAAAATCTCTTATCTAGTGCTGATGTGTTGTATTGCCTTTTGTTCTAGATTATAAAAAACAAAAATGTAGGTTTTTTATTTAGTTTGTTGTATTTTGCATAATCAAAATCACCCAAAAATCACTATAAAGTTTGTAAATAAGTAATAATGTATTGGGTAGTTTAGGTTAATTTTTAGGTTAAAGAGAGCTTTGCTTTCTAACATCTGTTCTGTTTTGTGTCACATTGAAAAGTGCAAAGTTAAATGTTAAACACTTTTATAATATATGTTTGTTTATTACTTTGCTGGTAATAATCTCATTGAATCCTTTTTTTTGACCTCTATGGTTGCGACTTGCAATCTTTTCTGCATTCACATAGAGGTTTATTTGTTTTAGGATATATGTCTATAAAAATTTTCAGCTTCCGTAGGAAGTTTAACATTTTTTTTCAAGCAAGGTGTAAATTACCAATTTTGGTTGAAACCAATCATTCCATATATTCAATTTCCTGTAAGCAGATAATTTTAGTAAAGAAAATCGTTTTCTTGGTTCCACTGACTGTTGGCCCTCTTGTTTATTTTTCTCTGTGCAGAAAAGTTGTTAGTCAAATTATCACAGGTTATCTTCCAAGTTTGATTTTAAACCTATTTATGTTCTTCGTTCCTCCTACAATGATACTATTTGCAGCCATTCAAGGGTCTGTATCTAATAGTGGCATGATGAAGAGTGCATGCATCAATGTATTGTACTTCACGATATGGAATGTGTTCTTTGCAACAGTATTATCAGGATCAGCTATCAGCCAAATTGACAATTTCTTGTCCAATCCTAAAGATATACCTCGGCAACTTGCAGTTGTAGTTCCTGGCCAGGTAAGAAGCTTGGTACATTTTAATTGTGATTCCTTGCATAATCCATAAATGCCATTAGCTATTATATGTTCATTAGAGGCAATATAGAGATGGAAATGACCCAGTTTGTTTCAGTAAAAAAAAATTGTATGTTTGATCTCTACTTATTATAACATAGAATTGATTAAAGAATGCATGGATGGAAAATCTGCTTTAAATTAAACTATAGTTTTACCTGTTTTCTGAAAGGAAGACGTTTTTATCCATGGACATGATTTTCTCATTGTTTTCTAATCTTATCATATTTAAATGCTCTAAAGTATGGGTAAAACTATGTTAATAGCATTACATTTGCACCTTGTTGAATTGATCAAAAACATTTGTATCTGCATGCATTTTAAACAATCTACCCAAATTTATTTTATTTTTGCCTACGCAATTATTTTTGATATGGTACATAAATTAGCATGGTTTGCAAATAACAAAACAAGATATTTAAATATTGGCTTTAGTTTTACACCACCTTTATTGCAATCAGTTCACTCTAATTTCTAGTTTATGTTTTTCAGCTTTGTCCCTGATTTGTATTCCAATAACAGACGAGTTTCTTTTTTTATAAATGATTGTATGATGTGATTGATTGTTAAATTTGTAATTTCAATTTTTGCCTATTTTCCGGAATGACATGGTGGCTTTTAATTTCCTTTAAAATAAGCCAAATTTATATTCTGAATAGGATGAACATCTTGGTGTGTTTGAAAAATGTAGTATGCTGCCTGGTTTTGCCTTGTGTTTTTTTGTTTTGAAATGTATTTTGCAACAGTTTTGAAATTGTAAATAAAGTGCAGATAATAAAGTAACTTACAGCTAATAAACAACTCAGAAATATGACAATATTCAAAAATACATGTAGCTGAAAATTCCAGATTTTATTTCTGATCTGAAAGTAATTTTTTATTAAATGTAAGAGCAAACTATTTAATTAAATAGCATTACATATCTATTTCAAACATACCCACAAAATGCAGCAATAAAATGGCTTGAGCTGTTCACAAAATATGCATTCCCAAGATGCCAAAACCTAGGCGCCAATACCAAGAAGCTCCAAAATGAATGGCTGGAGGTGAGAAGAGAAGAAAGGAGTGATGGCATCCCCAAACTCAGTCACAAACCTTTGCAAACCCCAAACACCCTCTCCAAGAACCCACATGCACTCACTTAAGCAAGGTACAGGCAGCCTCAAACAAGTAAATGATGTGGAATAAAATCAATAAAGCCTCTCAATTAGTCACCACCAATAATATCCAGCAATCAAGAACAGTGCAAACTGAGGAGGAGGAATCAACAAGTCACCATTGAAGCTCATTTGTGATCTCAGTATGGAATCACCAAGATATTCTCTAGATTATATCTCTCAATAACATGGAAAGTGTTGCTTGCAAGGGGTTTCATCCTCACAAACCTGAGAAGAACAATCTCCTCTCCAAGAGCAATAGCAATATCCAAAATATCAAATTTAGTATAAGAGAAATGAGCTAAAAACTTTCTCTTTTGTATTTTGGGGTCGGCCTCTCCCAAATAGCTTTTTTAAAATATTAAAATAAAATTGAAGACATCATGAAGTGCTTTCAAGTCTCCAAAAGGCCTCCTTATTAAATATTTGCATTATACTTTAATCTTGGTGCCCAAATAGTCTTTGTTAAAATATACTAAATAATGATATATTCAAATATTTAATTTAACTTTATAAAATATTTTATCGTCATTTAGAATAAATTCACTAGACTACACCAATTATTGAGCCAATGATATCCACTGCACCCACCAACATGTCTAAAAAACGAAATGCAGACAACTGGTTCAGTTTCTGCCTAAAACTAACTTACAAAAAATAATATGGGAAAAGTCATTCTAAATCACTCCAAAAAAGGGCATTAAGCTCATCATAACTATTGGAGCCCAATTATTGAGCCAATGATATCCACTGCACCCACAAACATGTCTATTAACGAAATGCAGACAACTGGTTCAGTTGGTGCCTAAAATTAACTTACAAAAAATAATATGGGAAAAGTCATTCTAAATCACTCCAAAAAAGGGTGTTAAGCTCATCATAACTATTGGAGCCCAAATAAACATCTGATACTTGGAGACTTGAGGAGAGATTGTATTTTAGCTGGGTAATTTCCAATGCCAAGCAATAGTTTTCCTTACTATTCATGTAAATGCTGGCCAAATATATTTCATATCAGTATTTCTGTAGCAATCTTACAAGGTGTGATCTGATTTACTTCCATCTGAGTTATTATGTTTTTCTGAGCATCTCTTGGTGATATTATTGTTACAAATGCAATTTTTTTTATTTCATGTTCTATGTTGAAAACTGAAAACTAAAATGAATAAGATATCTACAAACCTGAACTTCAAACAGCAGTTATAGTGAGTGATGATATATTCAGAAAAATTATAGCATTCAGTGACAAAAGATTGTACAAATTTAGTAAGGGTCTTTACACTGTTAGCTTGGACTCATCAGGTTTGCCATGGGTTCCAAAAAATATTCCTAGGTTCATTTTGGGTTCACCCATATTCATCTAGGACAAATCTACATGTTGAATGTGTCCCCTAGATGCAACCTTGCCTACACTACACTGGGATCCAGATTTGAAATGGATTGAACCCACACCCAGTACTTCCCTGCAGTGAATGGGTAACTAAGGTTTCTAGCGTAATCATTCTCTTATCCTTCATATTTTCATCATATTATGTTGTTGCATCTAGTTAGTTCATCTATGTTTTCCCTTCAAATCCAAATAATGTCTCTATTTTAGCCAATAGGAAGTTGAGTTTTATCATTTATGCTTGATAGTTTTCTCTCCATTATGTCTAAAAATTGGGCTTGGTTGTTAACAGCTGGCACATGCATCTGGGAAATAAACATAGTCAATTAGTAATTTACATCTATGCAAAATTCCCTGTTAAAATCTTGTATAGTGTGCATACTTGTGGATATCATTTATAATTTTAGTCTAGGTTTAATTAGGTTTCTAGGAGTTTCCCCTTACAATTTGAAATGGTTCTACTGTATGTGCTATTCCATTTTTGTTGTTTTCAACAGACAAATTAAAACACTAATACTCCTGTTGAGTCAGAATGGCCTTGGTTGCTGGATTGGGAACCAAAACTATTTGCATGAAAATGCAAAATGAAAATATAAGATTTGAAAGCCTTCAGCACCGTATATGCATACTTATCTACTTGAGTATATTTCAACTCGTTGTCTTTGACTTTCAAACCAGAACTCACAAATGCTACCTTGATAAAATCACTTCCTTGACCACAAAATCAAACCCAGAAATAAAAGAAACTAGCTGTTTAAAACTTAAAATCTCAAATGAAATGCTAAAAAATGAAAATTCCCAGATTTGCTATGACAAAAGAGAACAAAAGTGCATGGAATGCACAAATTTATTTAATTCTTTCTCAAGTGTACCTCTCATACAAGTTCAAAAGAACTTTTTCAAGGCAGATTGAGATAACAGGAGAGTGAATTTTAAAAGCAAAAAACATCATCATAAAAGAAAGATTTTAAAGATGAGAACAAAAAGCTGGAAATTCTTCTACAGTTCTGACAAACATCAAATATCTCCTTAACTTCGTTCTGTACTCGTGAGATTTTTTAAAGATTTTTCCAGTTCCAGATATAGATCAGATTTACTTAAAATCTCACTGACCCATATTGTAGATTTTAGAAAAAGGCAAAACAGTGAAGGCCCATCTTCTCATGCAGAAGGCTGACTACTTGCTTGACTTGAGAAAAACAATCAAATCCCTCCATAACTGAACATATTGCTGCCATCAAGAGGACAGCATGGAAATCACATGGAAAGATAATTTCTCACTATCTCACAGTCAAAGCTAATTTTGCAAGTGGACAAGTGAAGAGCATTTATGGTCGCAATAACTGGATAACTTTAGTAGTGAAGATCTTATTTAACTACAACAACTTCCTCTCCACACAACTGCTACAATTATGAAAATTTGTAAAAAGTTAAAAATTTGAAGATTTGATTGAAGGGAACATAAAAAAACTTGGGCATTTACCAAGTTTGTAAGCAAGTTTGTAATTTGATCGTCCACACATTTATGAGGTAAGTGTTAGAATGATCAAAATCTTTACATCAGAGACAACTTCAAAGTAATGACTACCTCTCACATACGTTTTTATTAGCTAGCTATGTTACTCCGTAGCCATCTCATTAAATTTTAAGTGCATGATGTCTAACTTTAGGGCACCGGTGTTCAAGGACTGGACTCATCCTCTCTCTTAAATCTTTAGCTGATATATTCCATCACCCATAACCATAAGATGCCTTTTGATTGTGTAGAGGCCTAAAAATAACAAACTGTGCACTAAATATCATATCAGTTAGCTTGTAGGGCATTCATTGTTGTAGAATTGAGTAATGAATTATTAAATGCACTGTACAAGCCTTTTCGTTAAGAATGTTGTAAACATATGAATAAAATTGAAAGGTTCTAGAGGTTGCTTATATCCTTCTAACTTACCAAGTTTCAGTTAATAATTTGTTCAAACCCTGATGTCATTACCATGTGACATTTTGGCCTGCTGTGATGATATTTTGTCTCTCTCCTTATGCTCCTCTGGTGCAAATATTAGGCTGTTCTTTCAGGATTCTAATTCTTCCAATTTTAATGTTACCTCATGTCAAATCAGCCTTTGTATCCAAACATATATCATTTGCCATTATCTTATTTGAGATTTTTCTCATTACACTTTTGTGGGATATTTCTTTCTTTGTGGTAATCTAGAGATTCAACAACTAATAGCAGTATTATGTAATGCATTTTATAACCTAGTTGTGATGTTCTTGAACATGCATGGAAGCTGAAAGATAGACAGATTCATAATAACTTGTCTTATTTTTGGTGCAGGCGGCATTTTTCATCACTTACGTTTTAACATCTGGATGGACGGGCTTATCATTAGAAATTGCTCGGTTGTTCCCACTTATTGTAGACTTTTTCAAAAGACATTTTTCCAGTGGTATAGAAGAAGATGATTGTGCACCAGTATTTCCTTACCATCGTGATCTCCCAAAAGTGCTCCTTTTTGGGCTTCTAGGCTTCACATATGGCTTGCTAGCACCATTGATCCTACCTTTCTTGCTTGTATATTTTTTCGTTGGCTACATCACATATCGCAATCAGGTAGCATCTGAACCTTTGTTATTGTTTCGCATGATTTTGAAGAGAATGTGAAATAACACAGCTTTTTTTATTTTAAGATTTAGGTAATCCTTTCTTGCATTGAAGAACCCATGGCCCCTTATGGCCAATATTTCATTAAAAGAAAATTTGGTAGACAACTGTTGGTAAATAGATTGGTCATTGCGATCGTTTCTCCAAAACTAACCCTGTTTGTGCGAAGAGCAGTGACAACCGTTCCAATAGTTGGAGAGATTGCAGTGAAATTGCAATTTTCCTCTACATTTGAGAGGGGAAGCTCCCTCGTATGATGAGGGTTTTAAGGGTTTTTGTGTACTTTGACCTGAAAGTACAAAGGGGAAAGAAAAAACTAAACAAAGATAAATAACAAGAACCTCAACAATAGACCTACGAATATCAACTAAGATTCCACAACTGATAATGATTACAAAGGGGATTTTAGCACAAAATAAGTTTGGATGTGCAATAATGAAAGAAAGATAACAAATCTCAACATACAATGAAACAACTTATCTTCTTATCACCTTCAAACCAAGGTACAAGGGTATGATTGTGTTTCATTAATTACATATGCCATTTGAATCAAAAACCAATGGATTGCATAAATACACAAATATATGACCAATTTAACATCCGATATATCAGTGATAATAACTCGGTAACACATGTGGACATATGAACTAATTGCATTCTTTATTATCCTTCTGAAAATGTACATGTCCAAAAATCTTTGGGTACAAAATATCAAGCCAAAACTTCTTATACAATCTCTTTGAAAAGTTTTCCAGAATTTCCCCTCTGCCAAAAGTCCCCCTACATTTGAATTAGCCTTGTATTTATAGGCTTTCCCAAGATAACTACTTTGTAACCACTAGCATAACTAATAAGGATAACCACCTAAGTGATCACTTCTAAGAACTACCTTTTTGGGAACAAGTTAGGATTTACCTAACTTTTATAGAAATTAAGTCCAAATTCTAACTTCTAGTTACAATAAGTGACATAAGTCACTTTTACAAAAGGTAATTTAGAACCTATAACCTTGAAAGAAAGTCCAAGTTCTGATTTGTTGAGGTGGGCATTTTGTCGTCTGCAATCCCTGAATTGCTTTTTGATAATAACATGGCCTTTGAGGACATCCACACCGATTATTTTTGTTAAGCATCATTTCCTTTTGTGAATCTATGATGATACCATTCATCTTCATATTCAAGTGATTCATACTAGTTTGAAAGTGCAGCCATTATCACAAATCCTATAGGTCCAGTTCAAATATTTTTTTGATCCAATTTAAATATTATTTTGTAGTGTATCCATTGATTTCTATGTTTCCATCAAGCATTGATCGGTGTCCATCTTGAAGTATATGAAGTCTTCATACTTCACAATTTCCTTAGGGATCCTTTTGTTGGCGGCAATATTGTACATGAATAAAACTAGTTAATTAAGTTGTAATTGTCTTTGTTAGTTCGGCAACTGAGAAATGGTAGTTACAGTGCGACGGTTGGCACTCGGACCCCCTCGGTACCTTTATATACCTCGGAGGTAACTTGTACAAGGGGACATGATTATGAATGGAATAGCATCTCTTATGTTTTATCTGATATCTATGGCATTGTTATTCTGCATTAAGTGTTCTATCTGTATGTTCTAAACTGTTCACCCAGAGGGTAAACACCTTTCCTTGCTCTACATTGTTGGCGGCAATATTGTACACGGAAATAAAACTAGTTAATTAAGTTGTAATTGTGTTGGTTAGTTGGCAACCGAGGGGTGGCAGTTGCGGTGCGACGGTTGGCGCTCGCACCCCCTCGGCATCTTTATATACTTCCGAATGTAACTTGTGGAGGACACTTATGAATGGAATAACATCTGATATATTGCATCTGATATCTATGGCATTATTATTCTGCATTACGTGTTTTATCTGTGTGGTTTAAGTTATTCACCCGAGAGGGTAAACATTTGGCGTCGTTGCCTAGACGTACTCGGGAACGGAAGACGCGGATGGCGCACGGACACGATGGGCCTACCCGTTGGTGAGGTAAACCCAGAGGCCGACGACGCTCGAACAGAACTTTACACAGGAAAAGACAGTGCAACGAGAGAATTCTCAATTCTGCTCCGGTAGCCATCCAGACCTACGTCCGACGAGAGGCAACAGAGGCGGAAATCCCACCAAGTGTCGTGTGGACAGCGTTGAAGGTGCAGGATGGTGCCAGACCAAGAAGGAATTGAACCTTGAATCTTCTATATTCAAATAAAAGTGTCATTGAGACGAGTTGTATCTGAGGAAATGTATTGCGAATTATGGAAATGTACAGCAATTAATGCCCAATCTATTGAATAAAGATAGAAATAAAAAAGCAGAAACGGACGAGTGGGAGGCCGCACAGAGGGCCTTGATTTTGGAGCAGCGAGTAGAACGGAGACGGAGGCTGAGGCAACTTGCCGAAGCACAACCTGTCGAAGGGTGGCCCGAGGGGAACCAAGGAGGTGTCACGGAGGGTGCAAAAGCTGATGGGAATTTCTATGCGTCACCAGAACACCGTAGGGTGCGGAGCCACGAAGAGTTTCTGGAGGAAACAAGGTTAAGGAGAGATCTAGTCGAAGAGACCTGGGATCAGTTCAGAAACTTATCCCTTACACCACAAAGTGAGGATCACCAAAGGGAGCCAAGAGTGGGCGCGGGTGACAACGAAGGGGAGGATAACCGTACGGTAGGTGCCACACTCGGCAGGCAAAACACCGTACCTCCAGTCACCCACGCAGGACACACCACCCGCACCGGAGGGAGCAGCGCAACGCCCAGACACAGCCACAGCCACCTCCAGGAAGACGACCCCCATCGATGGGGAGTAAACAGAAACTGCCGAAGTTCAATGGCGACGGGAAGGAAGATCCCGTCCGCCATTGTCGAACGTGCGAAACCATATGGTCAGCGAACGGTGTTACCGACCAAAATGAATGGGTAACACAGTTCCCAGCAACTTTAAGGGGAGTGGCCATAGACTGGTACTCAGACATGGATAAGGCCAAAGTCGGCACATGGCCCGACTTGAAGAAGGAGTTTGGGATAGAGTTCCACCTCCTGAGAGATGACAACGAAATAGTCACTGAGATCTATGGAACGAAGCAGAACAAGAACGAGACTGTCCGAGCCTATAGTCGACGGCTGAAGGAACTATTGGGAAAAATGGAGAGTCAACCAGCAGATGGGTTGAAAAAGCGATGGTTCGTGGAGGGACTAAAGCATTCCCTCCGAAGGAAGATGAAAATCGTTCCACCTACATCGTACGAAGACGCATACAATAGAGTGATGGATCTCGAGAGCGAGACCAAGACATCGAAGAAAAAGAAGAAGAAGGATAGCTCGTCCGAGGAGGATGACTCGTCACAGGAAAGCAGCAGCGACAACAAGGCTGGCAAACAGGTGCAAGCGCTCCAGAGAGGCATGGAGCGAATGAAGAGGGAATTCAAAACAATGAGAAGCACCGGTCGAACTGAAGGGGACATATGGTGCACTGAGTGCAAAGAGGAGCATACAAAGGGTACTTGCCCGAAGAAAGCATTCTGTGAGATTTGCCAAGTGATGGGACACTCCATCAAGGAATGCCCATACAACATGAAAACCTGAAGTACGCAAATGAGCCAAGTGTTGTTCACGGAGCAGGCCACAACATCCGCACCAACAGGTACGGCCCAGCAAACCAACACAACGGCATCATTTGGAGGTTACCAGGACAACAGACACGGCGGCGGAAGGAAGAGCAACAATAACAATAACGGAAGCCGTATCTAGTATGACGCCAAGGGCCGGCCATTTATCCAATGTAGGGCCTGTAATCAATGGGGGCACTTCGCCTGTGATTGCACGAAGGAAGCCACCCCTCAGCACCTCTGCCGATGGTGTGGGCCAGGCGACCATGAGGACGCAAATTGCCCACAAGCAGGGGTTAATCTCCTCAACATTAAGAAGGCTGAGAAGACTGGTGAGAAAGAAGTACCGGCGATCACCCGTGCCCAGACGAAAAAAGCCACTTATCCCGAGCCCCGTATGGAGAAGGAGAGATTACAGGAGGCAAAGGCCAATACTGAACGAGAGATGACGGCCGAATGACGAGACAACGAGGTGGCGAGTACATCATCCCGTACGGAAGCAGAAAATAACATCATTGGGCAAGTACTGCAGATGGAAGTACCTATAAGGGTAAAGGACCTTCTAGAAACAATGCCACGGTTAAGAACCGCCATTTTTAGTTCCATACAAACCACTGCGTAGGCACCTTTGCGTGCCACACGAGCGGAAGTTCCGGTCAGCCCCTCGGCTGACCTAATGTTGTTGGCCTTAAATAGTGGTCGGCATCCTGCTGTAGTAGAGATGGGAATTCTCGGGGCTATCCTCAAAGACACCATCGTGGACGGAGGTTCGGGGGTGAATGTACTGCCAAAGGATACGTGGAAGAAGCTGGGGAAGCCAACACTATGGCCACCCACGTTCAACTTGGTAGGTGCAAACCAGCACGGCATCAAGCCACTCGGCACCCTAATGGCCCAGCCGGTCACCATCGGCACGCAACCTTTCATACTAGATTTTGTGGTAATCCCACTCAAGAAGAAGGGGTACGACGCCATCTTAGGCAGAGGGTGGCCGGTTACAGCAAAGGTGAACCACGACTGGAAAAAGAACACCCTTTCTATGGAGAAAGGGGGGCGGAAGTACACCATTGATTTGAGGACCCAGGTTGTTGACGAGGAACTGACATCATCTTCGGAATCGGAGGGTGAAGGAAAAGTTTACCCGAGGGACGAAGGACGGGGCTACAGGGAGCCCAATGACGAAGGGATTCTCAAACTAGGAGAATGCTCTGAGGATGAGACAGGGTCATTGAACGGGCTCTTCCACTGGCAGATGGAGGATTATGAAATGTTCCAGAGCTACAGGCTCGTAGTAGAGGAACCAGAGCAAGTAACAGAGGAGGTGTACCTGCCAGAATACATAGAATATTGGAAGGGAGACGCCCCAAACCTCGGTTACGTAGATAATCCGAAGATCAATTGTGTCGGCAACGATTGAACCCTTGTGTGGAAGGCCGCAGCTTTCAAAATCTTTATTATTCTTCTTCTTCTTATGTACGGGAAGGAGACCGTGGTCCCTATAGAATTTGTGGTTCCAGGTCTTCGGATGGCCATTGAAAATAGATTGACCACCAACGGGCCCAAATTGAAACCCTACCACGCGAAGCGCGCAGGGGACCCGAGAGGCCAGACGGACACCCGAGAGGATGGAAGGGGACTCGAGAGGCCGGGCAGGCGACTCAAGAGGCACAGGACCACAGCAGGAGACTCTCGGGCAAGGAAAACCGAGAAGGATGAAGGGCGATCCCAGAGGCATGGGACCCGAGCCGAAGACTCTCGACAATTAGATTATATAAGAAAAAAAAAAAAAAAACCCTCACCGTACGGCCGTACGGGAGGTGACCGTACGGCTGAAGAAAAAAAAAAGAAAAGAAAAGAAGGCGCACGACGGTGGGACCACCGTGCGGTGGACACCCGCACAAACAAAGTGCAAAACACAAAAACGCACGCAAAGGAAAAAAAGACGCAGCCGCACAACCACGCAGCCGCTTCGTCGTCAGTAGTCACTATACGGTTGAACTGCGTTGGGCATGCGGAAGGAGGACCATACGGTGTGCACAATTGAGCATGTTGTCCGTACGCTGGATGTGTGTCTGTACGGTAAGGAGGGTGTCGACCACACGGGAAGGTGGCCGCACGATTGGAGGTGTCAGTGTTGTTGTTGACCGTACGGGGAGGTTGTATGGCCGAGGTGCCATCGAGGACACTACGGTGAAACAAAAAAAAAAAAAAACGACGACGACCAGATTGAAAAATCATTCGATGACATATGGAGCCAGGACGCTGAAAATATTAGAGTGGAGAAGAAGGGTTTTGACACCTTAAAATATCACAGAAATGATGTGCGCCATGGACTTTCGTATGGTTCTGAGGGTTGTAAATTGGTGTTGGCGGCGGGGGGCTGCCCCTTGACCCCGCGAGGGGCGCTGCCCTAGACCCCAGTTTATTTTTGAGCTACAGTACACTTGTTGGAGTTGGGCGAAGGGCATTAGAGATGTCACGGTAAGTGTTGTGGTTTTCCGTACTGTGAGAAAGAAGCCTGCAGCTAAGCATTGGCGGGGAAGCCATAAGCCGTAGAGGGAGACGGATTTGGAGCTTGGGAACAAACAGAGTTTGAGGGAAGGCATTGCAGGTCCGCGCAGTTGTATGACACCAGGGAGTTATTCAATTCAGTTACTAGCCTTTGGGGAGTGTAATGGAGGATTTGAGGTGTCTCCTAGCCTTTGTGCCAGCAGGTTGTGGCCACCTCCAGGCAGGAATGGTACGCTTTGAGGAACTTGGAGTATGTCTCGGCTGGACGTGAGGTTGCCTTGGTGGATGCAAAGAGGACTCGGGAGGAGCTGACCACCAGGTTGGAGGCAGTACTAGCGTGAGACGTAGCTCAGTGTACCCATGAGTTGGATGCCGAGAGGGCAACACCGGTGGCTATCGAGGACAAATTGGCTAGGGAGACAGTATCATTTGAGTAGCAGTTGGTGGAGGTTGAGATTGAAAAGCATGTTTTGCAGACAAGTTTGGTTTAGGCACAGGAGGATTGTGATGTCAAAGGAAGCACTAATGGTGAAATCCGCACTTGAGCATAGGATGGTAGCAGAAAAGGGTTTTTAAGCGAGGACGCAACAGGTGTATAAGTTCCGGGCTCAACTGGCGTCAGTAGTTCTGTTTAATGTCATTTCTATTTTGTATTAAGTCTTTTCTTTTGGGGGGGATGATGTTGGCGGCAATATTGTACACGGAAATAAAACTAGTTAATTAAGTTGTAATTGTGTTGGTTAGTTAGCAACTGAGGGGTGGCAGTTGCGGTGTGACGGTTGGCGCTCGCACCCCCTCAGCATCTTTATATACTTCCGAATGTAACTTGTGGAGGACACTTATGAATGGAATAACATCTGATATATTGCATCTGATATCTATGGCATTATTATTGTGCATTACGTGTTTTATCTGTGTGCTTTAAGTTATTCACCCGAGAGGGTAAACATACATCATGCCTTGGAAGGTTTTGAAGTAACCCCACAGAATAGCTCTTTGAGCTTGTGCATCGCCTAATCCATCTAGAGTTTCCTTCATCTGCACTGCCACTAGCCTATACTAGGCCCATTGAACTTTTCCTACATCGGGGACCTCATTCATGAAATAGAAATACAGACAGATAATCAGGGTACCGAACTTGAATACATGGTTTTTGTCCTGCTTTATCTTTTCAGATTGTTCAAGAGCTCACTGTGGAGCACCTCACACAAATCATACAATTTGTCTTCCTTGAGAATTTGAAAAGCAGCGTAAATGGCCGTACCGGATATTGAGTTATCTTTGCTCAATTGATAGACTGTGTAGCCCATCACCATGGATGCAAATCTAACATCATATTCAATAATGTCACTGATTGTCATCGATCTCCCATCGCGGTCGAAACCGATTGCCTCTGTCACGGTCTTGTTCTTTGCATTCCTTAGGCCAAGAACTTCACCGGTTGCATTCAAGCATGTTACGACTTTGATTGCTTGCTTTGTGATCTTGTGCAGCTTGTCAAGCCATATAAACTCGCCATGAATTCTGCTCAGAATGCATCTAACCCATTCAGGTTCGTCAAAGACCGGAAAATTCATGAATTGAATGAAATCCTTGTCTTGGAGAGATTTGAATTCGGGTTTAAGGTTTCCCATGCCATCTACCATGTGCTCTGTGTAAAGCTTCAGCATTTCAATATTTTCGAGCTCTTCAAAATTGCAATGGATGTAAGCCCTAATGTCTTCAATATGTAAATCATCGCACGAAACGGACGAAAACGCTCCTTCTGGATCATCTTCCATTGATTTATATGGATGTTTCTTAAATTTAGGCCTTGCCCTATCAGTTATGTGAACAACCAACAAAGTCACCACACCAGATGATGCCATTGACAAATTTTAGGTTATGAACAAAGAAAGTTATCGAACTCTAAAAAATACCTTTTAGTCTTCAACCGGACGCAAGAAATCTTCGTTAAATCTCTTCAAAGCTAAGGGTTCACTGCACAATCTACTTTGCCAAGCTCTCTTGCTCTTTTGCTTCGAACGCAATATGAGAAATGAGAGTTAAATCGCCTTTTTATCTGCCACATACCTAACATTTAGGTATAATCACTGCTCAACCCTAACTCTTCCGGATGCTTTGTATCTCATGAATATTATTCCGGAGTAACAAGTTGCATGAAGTCTTCCGGAGATCTTTCAGGATCGACTGCACAAACATTCACAATCATCTGCAACCTGCCGCACCCAGTTACTGTAATATCCCTTGCTGATTATGGCCTTAAATGTTGAAGATAGGCTCAAGGAATACTGTCAAACAGTTGTCCTTCAACCTTTAAACCAGCAGTTACTAAAATCTGATTGCTTTTAATGGCTCAAGGTATTATATCAAACAATTCACATACAAACATTAGGCTTGTTCTAAGTTTCAGACTGATAACCTTGCATGTTATTGACATAGGAAAAGGCTTTGCATAACTTTGTGTGTTATTGACACCGATACACATGGATTGTATTTGCAAACATTTCAGTGATATCTAATATTACAAACTCAATGCATAATGGCTCTTTTGATATTTCAAATGCATATATATGAATCACTAAACTGAAAACAACTTGAATATGCATCAAATTGGGAAATTGTCATTCTGTCAAATAGTTGCCATACATGCTTCAGAATAACAAACTAAATATCCAATACTGTTGTCATTAAGATCTGATTACAATTTCAGATTGTTACAAATGACACAATAGCACTGATTTCTCAGACCTAATTGACTTATGAGGTATTCAATGGCTACCCCTACTTTTCTGAACATAAGGTACTCAGAGATTAGACATTACATAGGCAAATAATGATCAAGAACCTGGTTATTTGATGCCACAAGGAAGAGTAGATCCCAGAGACCATGTACGAGCTGTCACGTGAATTTTTGAAGGCTTCAATAGTGAAATCGTCCCACTTGGAGTATGGCGCCAAAACCCCTGAGTTGCAGATGAATTAACAAATAAATGCAGCGCTTTCTCCTCACCAAGTAATGATAGGAATGATTGTCAATGCCAGACAAATTGAATGAACAATTACCCACAAAATTCTGAGCAACCAGCAATGAGTAATGAGTGAAAATGTGTGGCTCAGTAGGTCTGATCGAACTCCATGGCAGACTATGATTAGGACTGAAAATCAACTGCAAACTCCTCCAAATCTCCACCAAAAACTCCTCCAAGAAATTGCCTAACTCCTAATTAGAATGTAGATATCAAAGATCTTGAATCTGAAGCATTCTCCTAATTCAATCTCCATGAATATTGATACAAATTACAATAAGCTCTAAGTTGAACTCCTGAGGTAGAGTTCACAACCAGCGATAATTCGGAAAGATCTTTCACAACCTCAAAATCGCATTACCAATTGAGAGTTTCCGTTCCCAATGGCTGAAGATAAACTGCAGAAACCCTTGGCTCCACAAGCTATCAAACAAAGGTGTCAAAATATTCGATGCCAAACAATGAGACTCGTCCCCTATTTATTCTTTTTCTCACATGCATCAACCTCCCTTCTAGAAGATTCCCTTTTATAAAATAATATTTAATTGCACTTTAGAAAATATTAAAATATCTTTATAATATAAAGTGCAATTAGCAACATACGTGAGAACACATTATCTCACCAAAAATCATATAAAAATAGAATGTGAAGCCACAAGCAACTGCCCAAGCGCCCCTCTTATCAACTCCTTGGCCTACGAGGGTCAAGTAATAGGCCAAACCCTTTTGCGAACTGATCCTCATGAAAATGGGGACATTACAGTTATAGATCTCAGACGGGGGGTTTTTAGGATCTGCATGAAAAGCTTCCCCCTAAGGCTGGTGCCTTAGTTACTGGATGAGGTTCCAGCATCGGAATTAGGTGTGGACTCATTCACTGCATCTGAACCACCCTTCTTGACCCATTTCTTCTTGTACTGCTCTCTGATATCTTCAACATTCGCTTTGCCCTTATCATCTGACTTGTTCTTGTCTGTCGGAGCATTCTGGTTCATATTCTTGCTTCTATAGAATTTTGCAAAGTGACCAGATTTGTTGCAAGCATAGTAAACATTGTTGTTTATCTGATTAGGCTTGAAATTACCTTGATTTCCCCTTGATCTGCATTGATTAGCAATATGTCCAAATCTTCCGCAAGCATAGCATCTTATATTTCTCCTATTTACCATACTTTTGCATTCAATTGACTTATGTGTTAGGAATCCCACAGATACTGAGAGGGGGGGGTGAATTAGTATCTGACCGGTATATAGAATTTCTTAACTTAAAACATGCAAAACATAATATAACAGTGTACCGGTATGCAAGAAATAATGCAATAAACAGAATTAAGAACATCCACATGAAAAGCACACCATAACACAAGGTTTTAATGAGGAAACCCGGTGTGGGAAAAACCTCGGTGGGATTTGTGACCCACAATATTCACTCACTGGCCAATAAGAGAATATTACTTACAATAGGGGCCTACACATGCAAGAAGGCCAACTGCCTAGAGCTCACTGCTCAATGGGAAGTCTCACTGACTTACAATGAGGATTATACAAATCCAATATCTTGTACTGCTTTACAATAGCATCTTCACTGCCTGATCCAATACCGATTGCTACTCTGCTGCTTACATAAACCCCTTAACCTATATTTCGCATAATAGGTCTGCCTAATATTTTTCCTTATTACTTACATCACCTATATCAAATGTCTACAATGATCTCTTTTATATATAAGTGTTATTTTACAATTTGTCAAGTCGTCTTACAAAGTTTTACACTAATAGACAAAATATAATATAACAAAATCCTGTCGGCCTCTATGCCGGTATACTTCCTTTCTTCTGTGTCAGTGCTGGTGTCTTGAGTGTCGGTGTAGAGTGTGATCTACTGATGCCGGTATAATGCCTTTGCCGGTGCCATAAGATTGCAAGGTTGCCATCAATGACAAAACTTTCAATCACATACAATGTCTCATTGGAGTGTGCATATGCCAACATTATGACCATATCTATTGCAATTGAAACATTGATCGGAGAATGATGAACTATTCAGATTTGCCCTATTTCTGCATTGACTTTCCATATGACCAAATTTATTGCAAACAAAGCATTTACCATTGAATTTATAAGCATTAGGTTGCCTTACCGGAGATCTCTTGTTCTTCTGAGGTTTAGCATTGCTTTGACCAGATTCGGAGCTTTCTCCTTTCTCAAATCCAAGTCCTCCCATATCACCTTTATTCTTTTGACTTTGTAGCATCTCATCCAGCTTAGTTGAGCTAGCATTGAATTTTTTTCTGTACTCATTAGCAGTGGTGAGTTCATCTCTCAGAATTATGATCTACCTTTCAAGCTCTTGCTCATTATTCCTGGATTCTATCAATTCAAGCTTCAACAGGTCATTTTCATGATTAAGTTTGCAACATTCATCAGATCTATCCTTCGCTTTCCTCATTCTTCTTCCTGTCTTCAATCTCCTTTGTCAGCTTCATCACAATGGATTGCATTTCATTCTTCAAGGCTGCATTATCTCTAGCAAGTTTTTCACATTCATCTGTCTTGTCTTTTAAGGCTTGGTCATCAATGCTTTGGTCTTCTTTCTCCTTAAGTTTGTCCATAAGCTCCTTTCTCTTTTCTCTGGATGTGTTCACTTTCTCCTTCAATGATTCAATGAAGTCTTCAGCATCGCTCAGATTTCTTCTCAGGATATTTGCTTCTTTTCTTGTTGTATCTAGATCTTCAAGTGCCACAGTAAGTTGTTTTTGTAATCTGGATTCCATTGCTTCACTATCCCGGATCTTCCTCAAGTTGTTAGGCTTCCCCGGAGGAACTAGGCTCTGATACTAGTTGTTGGAATCAATGAACACTGAGAGGGGGGGTGAATCAGTGTTCTGCAATTTATAACTTTCTTCAACTGATTCTTAAACCACCGGATGCAAATTAAAAAAAGTAAAGTACAAAAACTCAACACACACAAGCATAAAACCATAACACCGGAATTTTTACGTGGAAAGCCGGAAAGGGAAAAACCACGGTGGGATTGAGACCCATAATATTAAAATACTGTGATCAGGAGTATAATAATATTACAAGAGGAATGCACATGCATTCAAGCACACTACCTAGAGCTCATTGCTCAATTACAAAAGAGAGGGCTACAACCCTCGGAGGACTCACTGTCCTATAAACGATTACAAAAGATAATTGATTGTCTGAACTGATGAATAGCATCTACAAATGCCAGAATGTAGTTCTGGTTAAGCAGAAGAGTCTTCTTCCACTGTTCTAGCACTCCGCTTTGTTCTGCTCTGCTTTGTCATATACCAAAGCATAAATCCAAGGGTAGCGCACAGACACTCGTACAATCTTCGCACATCACTATCGAATATCAAAATGCTCATTTAGATCGGTCTTATATATCTGCATCACTAGATTAGGTCACCAACATGTCGGCTCCAAAAATATGAAACGTGTAACAAGAAATCGGCTCAATCCAATTACAAATATACATGCGGACCAAAACAAATTGATAATACGCTTCACATAAGTCGGCAAAACAACCTCGAACACGGCACCAATCAACAAAATCATCTCGAAGAGTCCGCATAACACGCTACACAACAATAACCTTGTTCTTCCTAAAATACCGGATACCAGATCGTCAAACTTGCATGAGAATCAATACCGAAGGCTAGGATTGCGGACTAAGCAATTCCAACTGACAAATCGACTACCTCTTCCACCGTAAACAAAAATGTGCACCCAAAATTGAGTTCTACTCAATGTATACATACTCTGTCAAACATTGTGTTCCACCTTCCAAACTTAAGCAAAACTTCCGATAGAATGAATTTGCATATACCGGATGACGCTTCTGATCTGAGTTGCCGTCAATGACAACCCCTAAACAATCCTCAAGCACTTATCTCTTCCGGAACAGTGTCTCTTGCCAACACCTTTATTCGGCATGAAATATAAGATCGGCAACTTTGCTTGGACGATTAAACAGTTGATGGGGATGGCAAACTTATGTTATCGATTCTTTTGATATAAACACTAATTTACTGACTTGTTGTGCGAATCGCACACCCATCCCCGTCTTGGACAGGGACCCCCCAGTTTGTGCCTTTCTGTCCTGCCCTGAAATTTGGCTAAGTCTGGAATTTCCTGATCCTGAAATTTGGCTAACTCTAAAAAACTGAGGAAACCTCCAAAACCTAGAATTTGCAATATAACTCCTGGAGGGCCGAAACCACTCTCAAACATCCTGGAAGTATATATGGAATATAACTTAAAGTATAATATCACTTATACTTAAATGTTATATTCCATTAAATGATCCTCTGGGGAGATCTGGACAAACTTGCCCAAGCTCGCGCTTCTTGAGAAAACGTTTAAAATCGCCCAAAATGCCCAATTTCGGACCCTGGGGCTAAAATGTGAAAAAGTTCAAAAGTTACGAAAATGCCCCAGAGGTCCGAATTTCACTTAAGTTGTCCAATTTCGGACCCTAGGCCAAAAAGTGAAAAAGTTGACAAAACTGGCAGGAGGTCCGAAAAGGTGAAATGTTGCAAAAGTGCCTTCAGGTCCAAATTTCACTTAAAGCACCAATTTTGGACCCTAGGGCCGAAATTCGAAGTCTCTTCTAAATTTGCAAAACGCGTTTATAGGTCCGAAATTCTTCTGAAAATTGCAAAATATGCCTTATGGTCCGAAAATGCCTTTGGGCACCAAAGTGCAAAAACTCCAAAATCGCAAAGGCAGAAAAGTGTGCTAACACTCCGAAATCTTCAAAATCGCGAAGGACGCCTTAAGGATCCGGAGTTTGCTATAAATTTGCGAAAGTCTCCAGTTCGCTAAAACACCTTTGCTCCGAAATTTATAAAAAATGCTGAATGGTTCGAAATTTTGGGCAAATTCCAAAAAACGCTTGAAAGGTCCGAAATTCTTAGAGTTTGCAAAGAGGGGCTAAGGGTCCGAAGTTTTTTTTTAAAAAGAAGGTGCGCAAGATTTCCAAGTGGTCCGAAAATTACCTTAAAACTTCAATTTCGGACCATACCTGCGAAATTTCAAGTTTTGGCGAATTTGTAAAAAGGTTCAAAAGCCCCAAAATCTGCAAGATCATACTTTAGCTCCGAAATTCGAAAAGGCGGAAGCTTGCGAACAGAGGCGTCATAGGGCCCGAAGTTTATTGCGAAGCATGTTTAAAAGTTCGAAAGTCTTTCAACTCGCCAAAAGCCTAAGTCTCAAAAACCCCAAGCGCTCCGAAATTCGCCAGAGGGTTAAGACGCCTTCAAACCAAACATTTGCGAGCGCGTTTAGCTCCGAAATTTATAAAAACGCCTTATGGTCCGAAATTTCACTTAAAAAGCCTTATGGTCCGAAATTTCACTTAAAACGCCAATTTCGGACCCTGGGGGGCTAAATTGGAGAATATGATGAAATTTCAAAAACGTCTAAGTTCTCTGAAATTTACCAGAAAAGCATGAGAGTTAGAGTTTTAAAATCTGCAGAAGCTCTTCAAACCTCCAGAATCGGGCTATAAGAAGTTTTCAAAACGCCATAAACCCATTCAAAACGCCCAAGACTCCAAAGGTAAAATCACGCAGAAGTAAATAGCCCAAGGATCGGATTTCACATTCGAAAAGAAAGGAGAAGCATTTTCAAGATACATCTCGCAAAGAGCTTCTCAAGCCAGACGTCGTAATTAAATTTAATGTTTGTTAAAATTAAATTATTTAATTTTTCAAATTGATTTAATGAAATGAAATTGGTTGATCGCAGGACGTCATCAAAGAACCAGGAGAAAGACCTGAAACGCAAATCGAGGAAGGGTCGCAATTCAAGGCCAGGCGCTGAAGATTGGAAAAAGAAAAGATACAGGAGCGCAAGAGCAACCAAACATTGGGAACCGTGCCGCTGAACAAAGATGAAGTCCACCATCGGGACCACAGACCAAAGAACACTCTGAATGCTGCAAGTTTATGCATTCTCAAAAAAGCACACAGCTGGATTTAAGTCCAGAAATTCAGTTTTAAAGCTGAAATTGCTTTATTGTAAACTGCCTATGGGTCCCATGCAAGATATTTTTGTGGATAACTATTCCCAACCACCAAGAAGATTGGATAGACTTGAATTAAAGCCAAATAGTGGCAGGTAGTTGAGATAGTTGCTGGTTGGATAACTGAGAATTAATTAGGCATGGGTTAAAGCTGTCAGCTTCTGGAAGACAGATTAGGGCCCTTGGATGCAGTCCATCCTAGCCTTCGGTTCAAAATTGTAATATCTATAAAAGGCAGAGGCCTTTCTTTTGTAAAGGGTTAGATTGTTAGATAGTGAGGTGGTTAGATAGTTAGATTTTAGAGTTAGAATAGGTTAGATCTTAGCAGTAGCATAGAGATGCTACAGAAATTGTTGTAATAGGCAGTTGAAATCAATATATAAACATTGATTTGGTGTTTATTGTCTTGTTTTCATCCTGTTTGCATGGTTTCTTTCAGCATTTTAGATAGATCTTTCTATTTTGGGTGTGCAAATATTTGATAGATTCGGGCTCATACCACTGAGGATATGCTGATTGTGTATCCTTTTGTGTGGTTAACCTGAGCCTTCGATTGTGCTTAGTTCAATTGCAGGTGTTCGTCTGAGCTGTGCCAGAATTGGGTGCTTAGCCGTGCGTCTCCAGTCTGAAAATCTTCCAAGTCCCTTTGAAGATTGCACCGTTCCTGCAAGGTTGTGAGCTATTCTGGCCAAGCAGGAATTGGTTATGTGGAATCCGTCTACCCGCATACCCGTGTTGTTAGTTTTAGATCTCCTAAACCTTTCCTTTTGCTCTTTATTGTGTAATTCGAGAATCACAGCAGACTAGCTTGTTGCAAATCGTAAGTCCCCTTGTGTTTCCAGCATAAACACATCAAGCCACTGAGAGATCCCGCAGTCAAGACCTGACAAAAGAAACCTTGAGGTAGTCTCCTTTGATCAAACTTAGAAAACAGCATTAGAGACTTCCTTATCTCAAGAGAGAGTAGGATAATCAGTCGGCTATTCTATTCTGCGTTGGCCGTATGGAGTTTGCAGCAATGCGATTTCATCCACGTCAACATGACTATAGTTTGATTTCCAAAGATTTTCACTTTCTGCGCATACATTTGCTAGCTTTAAAGAAAGTGATGTGGTAGTCACAAAAATTGCCACATCCCTTTGGGGAAAGACATATTTGAGCATACTTGATTTTGGTAGTTCAAGTCACTATGCTAAGCGCTTAAAATAGGCTATTAACATATTATCTTTAACATGGAGAAGCTCATTCACAACCCTTATCAGTGTTTTAGAATTTTTAGACTAGCCAACCATAAGACCGATATAACATTATATCAGCATAGAAACTCATTTTGATGAGTATTGTAACTTGATCATTATTTGAAGTATTCATCGAAATCATTTGACATGAAGATTTTTCACTCTCACCTTGACATATAGCCATAACTTGAAATATCTTTCAAACCCTTCTTGCAAATCCTCAAACAATGGAAGTGAAATGTTGAATCTAATCTCATCATAACATATATTTTTAATTCCCTGGGAGAGGGTCCACTATGTTGTGTGACCAATGATTCCATTTGAAATTCTACAAACTTGTCCAAGCTACATAAGAAGTAATGCATTTGAGAAAGTTTTGATTTCCCCAAGGTAAAACTATCAATGGTGATCTTAAACATTGTAGATGATAGGCGTCAATTTATTAATAACAATAGAGAAGACCTCATAACCATTAGAGACACGACTTAGAATATACTGACATTGATTAAATTTGTTAGTGTTGCAAAGTACTATCAACATGTGCCTTTGCATTCACCATCTACCTTGACACATTGCCATGAGTGATCAAACTAGATTTGGCATCGACAATGATGAATACTTAGCTTACTATTATCTTGGTGTTTGGAGTCACACAAAAATGCCATAAAATCCTCTTTGTCAATGCTTCTGCATCATTCAAATCGATTTTTTTGACATGGAAAAATGAGTATCATCAATAACCTTTCTTTTGCCAGCACAATCATTAAATCAGCTTGCCAGCACAATCACAAAACAAGTTTTAAATCCTCAAAATAAATTGAATTTCTTGGGTTTTTCAATTTGCCGAGTCTAGGCACCGAGTTTGAGTCCAAGTCAAAAATCAGCTTGCCGAGTCCTAGCTAAGTCCGAGTCTTGTAACTATGGTTTCACCTATATAGGGAATGCCACAAGAACAAACAACTTTGTAAACCCCAGACTCAAGATAGACGTCTCTAGGGTCTTTAAGAGAGGGGATGAGGTTTCTTAATGTAGAGAAAGGCTTGAAGGCACAAGAAAGACCTTTCTTATGAAGGATTTTGGAAATTTTGTGGGAAACACCTTCAATGTAAGGGAGGGAGGCAGTGGGTAAGCCAAAGGGTTGGATTGAATTGGGTTTCGAGGAGAAACTAGACTTGGTTTGGTTGAAGGTTCTAGAGATGATTTTATTGCTATACCCATTTAGAAGGAAGATTTTTCAAAGATAGGACAGCTCTTGGGGTAAGTTTTCTTCATCACATATAGGAAAGGCTCTCGTGGTTAAAGTATTGATTATACTAGCTTTTTGGGTGGAGTGGTGGTGGGAAGAAGAATGGAGATAGAGATCAATGTGGGTGGACTTCTGAAAAAACCGACGAGAAAAGGTACTGTTGTGACCTAATCGCACATCGCCCCATCCCAGATAGGGACCCCCCTTTGCTTTTAGGCCTTTTCGGTCGTTTGGCTTTTGTTTTTGCGTGTGTTAGTGGCAATCTCTTCAATCTCTCCACGTTACAGGTGTTTGGGAGTCAGTTGGGGTTAATCTGCTTCTCTGTCAAACAAATTCTGTGAGGTCTAGGGCCTGTTTTGTCCTTTTTCTAGGGTTTTGCCTTCTATCCTAGATTTTAGGGGTTCCTCTTAGGGTTTTGGAAAAACTAAGCATACGACTGGAGTCGAGACCCTTCAAGGGACCTCCCAGCAAAATTTGAGCCCAAACAGAGTAACTTTCTATTTTTAGAAAGTCCCTATTTTTTAGGGATTTTTTCAAGTCCCAAAATGTCGCCATTTTGCCAAAAATCAAACTTACTATTTTTAGTAATTTCTATTTTTAGTAAGTCATCCTGCACCCTGTCTTGGGCTCTAACTCTGACATTTTGGAAAGTTTCTATTTCGGGAAAGTCTATTTGTGGCAAGATCAGGCTAGCAAACAACGGAGAGTCAGCATGCACAATCACTTCTAAATCTGGAAAGTTGAAAGCAGACAGGCAGGGGTCTAAAATGGCTAAATCTGAAGAATCATCCCTGAAGTGGAAGGTCAAAATATTCTAAGTCTGGAAGTCATTCACAAGCAGGAAATTCCGCCTCTCCATGGACAGGGTGAAAATGCGCCCAGGTCTGGCCTAGGGTGCTAAAACCAAGAAAGCATTCACAACTACAATTTTTCACCTCTCCATGGACAGGGTGAAAATGCGCCCAAGTCAGGCCTGGGGCGCTAAAACCAAGAAAGCATTCACAACTACAATTTTCCACCTCTCCATGGATAGAGCAAAAATGCGCCCAGGTCAGGCCTGGGGCGCTGAAACCAAGGAGGCATTCACAAGTGCAATTTTTCGCCTCTCCATGGACAGAGCAAAAATGCACCCAGGTCAGGCCTGGGGCGCTGAAACCAAGGAGGCATTCACAAGTGCAATTTTCCACCTCTCCATGGACAGGGTGAAAATGCGCCCAGGTCAGGCCTGGGGCGCTAAAACCAAGAAGGCATTCACAAGTGCAATTTTCCGCCTCTCCATGGACAGAGCCAAAATGCGCCCAGGTCAGGTCTGGTCTGGGGCGCTGAAATCATGAAGGCATTCACAAGTGGAAAATTCATGAATCCTTGGCATGGTAAAATTTCACCCAAACAGAAAATTTGAAATTTTGCCTAAGGCACGAATTCCAAGGAGTCAAGGAAGAATAAAAGCAGAAATTCCCCTCGAGCGAATTTTCAATTATGCTATTTTTAGACATCAAATCCCGGCCAAATATGGAAATTTTTATAGATTCCAAATCGGGACGAAATTCCCCATCCAATGAACCTGACTCCTAAAATTTAGGAAGATCCCTAAAAAATAGGGATATGGAGAAAAGGCCGGGAAAGTTCCTTCGACGGCACAAGATGACAAGTCAGAGTGGAATTGAGCAAATCCCGAGAAAGATCTTGCAATCTCCCTCCAAAATTGGAAAGTACGGAATCAACGAGTTGGCAAGAGGAATCTTCCAAAGCATGATGCATGACTGGCAACATTTAAGGAAGGTTCTAAATTCGAACTCACATGCATGGGAAACTGCCTTGCATGTCATAGTAATTAAGGAAAATATGACACGCCATAAATACAATTACTAATTTGATGCCTCTTGAGAATTCTATATAAGTTGGATAAAACATTTCATTTTTCACGTGCGAGATTCAGGAAAGGAAGAGTAAAGAAGTAAAAAGTTTTTTATACTTAGTCTCTATTTCATCATTTTGAAATATTCCCAAGATGGCGGAACCTAGCAGGACAGCTACTATCTCCAGGTAAGCGATGATCAAAGCAGAGACGAAGGGTTTTCTCCCCCATTCTTGGTTGAATTCAAGATGGGAAGTGATCAGTGATACCAACTTCGGCACGTTCAACTGGGCTTCATTCAAGATAAGAATGTTTGGAACTGCAGGACACAATCCATCTCCGACAGTTGTCAAGATTGTGAGAAGCGGAATAGTTGCAGCAGTTGGCTTTCCTCCCGCCTTTCAATGCCTAGATCTAGTCTTGGAATGTGCAGCATGTTACAATCTGGAGCGGAAGACGATCTCAACGCCAGACGGCAAGTTACTGGCAACATTGACTCCAGAGGCAATTAGTGAAGCCTTCGGAATCCCTTCACATTACTCCATGACATACAGGACCAGCAGCGGAGCCCAAGCAGTCTATGAAGCAGGCCCCACCAGGTGTGCTGATTTGATCAACAAGCAATGGTTGCTAAAACCTAGAGTGCGCGTTTCCAAGATGCCCAAAACTCTCACAATCTTTGAGTTCAAGCAGGAATATGTGGACATGATAAAAATGCTGAGCAGAGTAATGGGATGCTCGCACACGGTGAACTTCGAGCCTTGGATGTTCTTCTACATTGGCGAGATCATGAATTCTAATACATTGATTGACTGGGCTAGATTGATCAGCCACTACTTGCACGAACAATTGAATAACCTGCAGGAGAAAAAGTCTCAGTCCTTCTTCATGAGTTCCTACCTATTCTATATGTTGGCACGAAGGGGTGGATTCGATGGGCTGCCAGCAAGAGGAATCATGGGCTGCAGGCCAGCTCAGCTAAAGGTACATGAACGCTATCCTCAGCTGCATCTCCACAACGTGAATTCTTACAAGTTAGCGAATGACACCTTCACCATGTACCTGACACGACTTATGCAAAATAAGTTGCACATGTGGTTGTCTCCGCAAGCAAGTGCTTTGGTCCAGAAGTATGGTGCCGCATTCCTGTTGTTCCCCAAGTTCACCTACATCAGGACACAGGGTTTCTCCTTCCAATCTTACAAATTGCCTAGATATCCGTCAGATAAGCTTATACTGCTCGAGCTCATGAGGCAATTGACTGCCTACGATCAGCTGCAGAAGAAGAAGAAGAAGCAGTCTATTGAATTTCCAGTTGTCTTAGGAGATTTCATGGAGATATGCCCAAGATTGGAGGCCGCTAAAAGTGCAGCAAGCGAGTTGGCATTCTACCGACTACCATTTTACACTTCCAGGGCCCAATATGATCCTTACAGCCAGATCAGGAAGGTTGCCGGTGTCAAATTCATACACAGATTTCACTTGGAGGATTACTGGGCCGGTGCCGAGGATGACTTTGAGGTCCGGAGAAGAATGCACTCCAGACTGCCCCTCGACACCATCAGAATAAGTGAGATCCATTAGGTGCCAGATTAGGTAAAGGAAGACTCAGATTTGATGCAACCCGAATTCGAGAGGATAAAAGATCAACCTATCCTGGTGCCAAATTGGTCGGAGCCTGAGGTAGATGATTTGAACATTTTGGCTAGGCCAATGCTAAAATTCACTAAGCACTGGATTGACAGGCAGACAAGAAAGTTGGTTGAAAACCATGTCGCTCTGACATACCAGTTGATGGGAAATCTGGATTCTCACAGCGAGGCAACTAAAGACTCTTCACAGGGTCAGGCAGGAAGAGAGGCCCGGATAGACAAAGGAAAAAGTACCCCAAAGAGGCCAAGGATAACAAAGACGAAGGATGCTCAACAGGAAATCCCACGCGAGGTTCAGCAGGAAGCCCAGCAGGAGGAGCCTCCACAAAAGAGAACGAGGACAGGAAGGAAACATTCACCAATCAGCTCCGCGAGCGTATAAGAAGTAGAAATGTTCCCACATCCCGCAGGCCCACTTCCAGGAAACGTTCCAACACCTGATATACTCAGCATCAATGCTTCACAGGGTCGTCATCAGCCAAGAAGTCAGAGGCAAGAGGTTTCCACGCGCCTGGAAGAAGTTCACCAGGATAATTTCATAGAGACTATCCCTGGCGAAATGGAAGAGGAATCTCAAGAGCAGGAGCATGCAGGGGAGTACAGCCATTCCATCCCCATGCCGGATTGGTTGGTAGGCAGATTGGGAAATGAAGCAAGAGGGGAGCCCAATCCTGCTCAGGAATTAGAAGAATTATTGAAGAGGATGGATCAGCCACCGGAAAGGAAGGCCCCCCGGAAGTTTTCCAAGGTAGTCAGGGAAGAATCCGGAGCCCGGACCTTGCACATTGCTGAACCTGTTGTGGATAGGGATAGGAGTGAGATCAGGCAGGAAGATTATGTCATCAGACAGGTGGATCTTGGCCATGCTTCCATCGGTCAAGTAATGGGAGATTTCGACGATTCTTCCTTTGCCATGAAGGAGAAATTGCTGAAAACAAAAGCAAAGTGTAAGCAGCTGAAGGAGGAAAACGAACTTCTATGCGAGTATGTCAGGAGTTTCAAGAAACCCCTCAGGGAAGCAGGTCCTTCATCCACTCCCCCTCCCTTCCTTCCTAAGGAAGTAATTGACGATGCAAAACTTACAAAGGCAATGGCACAGAATTCCCAAGAATGGGTAGAGGATGTTTATGCTGAGGCAGGGAAATTTGTAGAAGATCTAGCTCAGCTCCATTCGAGGTTCGTAGCCCTCCTAAGTAGGTTGGAAATGGCGGAAGGACTATGGGAAGATGTTGATGTCTACCAAGACTTAACCATTTCCCGACTCAGGGCTCTGATGAGGACTCCAAGGCAAACACTGGTAGACGGTAAAGTAATCCAGGAGAATGAAGCCTACGACTTTCCCCGATGGTTCTACGCCATCTGTTCAGGGAAGAACACCCTTGATAAATTCAGCATTGATTTCGTCACCTTGAAGGAATCCATTAGAGGGATACAGGAAGAAATCCTCAGTGCCATGGAAGCTTTATTTTCAAGGAAACTCAGCGACGGGGGAATAACAGTGAATTCTTTGAAATCCCAGTTGCATGATTTCTTCTTCGTCGGTTCATTTCCCAAGGAACATTTTGCAAATGTTTCTTCATTCTCCAGTATGATGAAGAAAACACAGGAAGCTATGGCAGATTGGGAAAGTTTCTTTTCCAAAAGTGAAGAGGAGATTGCCTTGATGGAATTCAACATCGAGAATGTACCAAGTGTCTCCATCGAAGAATTGGAAGCCGTCATCGGTAGGTTCATTACTTATGCCATTAATGAGCGAGATAATGGTCATCTATTTTTGGACGAAAGTCTTTTGACTGAACCATGATGGCGTATTTATGGTTGAAGAGAACATTGACTAGGCACGGGACCAGTCAACGCATGCCACCATAGGATAAGGGAATCTTCTTGCATGTCGTCCCCTCATAATGGTTTTATGACGGATTCTTTTGCATGTCGCCGTCGCTTGAAGAGTGATGAATATTTATGACAACGTCAGTTATATTCCGGGCATGATCATCATCATGGGCGCTATTTTAGGCCCTTTTAAATTTATTGTAAGTGGGCATAGTGGGTTATTTAATGCAGATTCCCACCTTGTTGCATCATGTGTGGAGAATCTTTTGGGCAAACCCTAATTAGGGTTTTGCATGTAATCTGGGCTTGAGGCCTATATAAGGGGGTGACCCCCTCATTTGTAATCACGAGAGACTATCGTCAGAGATTGTTGCTAAGAATTTTTGAAACAAACACTTAACACATTGTTCAATTGTTGGTGTGTTCTTGTGTTGTTTTGGAACTCGCATGGTCTCGTTCTCTTCATGGATTAGATTTGTTTTCATGCAATTAGATGACCTGGATTTGATAGGATCGCTTGCTACCAAATTCCTGCTCATACTTTTTGTGTGCAGCTGATTGTTGCATACCGTGCAAAGTTAGTCTGAGCCTCGTCATATGTGTATGTTTAACTTCGATTGTTAGAAGAGATTGTTCTATCTGATGGTTTCTTTTGACGATTTGAAAATCCTTAGCACTCCCCCTGAAGATTGCACCGCCTTCGTGTAAGTTGTGCTTTGCTGGCGAAGCGAAGCGCAGTTGGATTTTGCACAAGTTTATCCCGTCTCCTTGTTCTTAGGATTAGATTACCTTTAGTTTAAATTCCCTCTACCCTATTCCTATTTACTTTCTGCACATTTCAAAGTCCAAAAAATCTATAACTTAGAGCTTCATTGCAAATCATCCGCATCAATAAATTCTTAAGCTTGAACAAATTTCTTCGACATACATAAGGCCCCCTTGGATTACCAGCAATCACATCAGCCAACTGAGTCACATCCGCAACATAAAAGGAACCTTGGAGTCGGTTGTCTGATTCTCCTACTATATCAGCATGCAATCGTACTTTGATCAAGAGAGAGTGAAGTGACCGTTGGGCAACTTTATTCTGTGTTGGATGCCGTCATAAAAAACACGTCAACAGGTACCATCTAGTTTCTTAGTGAACACCCCTATGAGTTTATTTTTTACTCAAAGCTAATTTGGGACGAAATGACAGATTTCCACTATTTGGAAGCACATTGGATGTCGTGACAAGTTGTTGGATAATTGCTTAGAAGTGACATACAGTCTGATTTTAATGTCCCCTTTTGGGATATCTTGGAATATCGGAACAATTACTTCAATTCCTCACACTTTCACTATCTAATCTTTGCAAATGAACTATGTAATGGAGAATAAGAACAATATCACTTGCTATTTCTGATATGTACAATAATATATATATATGCTGAAAGTGAATTGATTTGATTTGTACTAAGTGCAATGATCTCTAAGGATCTCTACTATGTCAAGTATGGCAATATGGATATGCAATAAGATTGTAATGTCCCTTTTCGCTTAGAGTCAATCATGGTTAATTTTGCTAGCCTTAATTAATTCCCGAAGGCTAGAGCAAAAATTATTATTAATAAGGGAATAAAAATATAATTAAATATGAAGGGACCAAAAGCCAAAATATTTAATATAATTAAATGGGGCCACTAAAGTAATGTTTGTAATTTTCCTAGGCCAACTTTATAACAAGGAGTAGCAAGTTATATTCATTGGCCAATTAGGTTTAAGCAACTCATATTAAAGGTATAAATCACTTATAGTAAGGAGCCTTATTATCGTGCCAGTGGATATATTTTGTTATGTGGCGAACTCCTTAATTAAAGTTGGAGGACTTAAAGCCTTTAAAAATGTATCATTTTTATTAAAAAAGCCCGATACATGTCATAGCAATATTATAAGGAGGAGAGTCGGGGGTTGAACATATTATTACTCACGTCATTTCTTTTTTCTCCATATCATCGAGTTGCTAGAAGGCATGTTCTTCCTCATGTCGAGGACAAAAACCCTAGCACAGTGAATGATTGCAAAGGAGCTGACTTTCAAGCCACCGCCTAGAGAAGTGACCTCTCCTATAGCCGTTTCCCTCTATAGGGTCAGTGTTGGCTTGCCACCAAGGTTTGGGCGGTGGGAAGGACATCATGTATCACTGCATCTTCTATGTAAGTCGTTCCTTCTTTGGCCTTCAGCTATAAGGGAACACAACCTGCAATTTCGCACCCAGACATCATACAGATCAGCTACATATTTTAGAGTCTTCCAGGTTAGATTGTCACTATTTTCAGTGTATTTCAGACTATGTGTTAGTCCAGAAATTTGCTCTTCCAGTTCTCATTGCTACTTACATCAGCTTGCAATGGTACGAGTATGGTGAAGATATTTGTTTATATGAGAAAATGCCCTTGTTATTTGTTGGTTGAAAATTTTGTACACTTGGGGAAATATACAAAATTGTGGCTTCAACCACAGTGTGTGAGTAAAACTCTCCTAATTAAGGGAAGGCTCCCCCTATCTATATCTAATCTAAAACTAAATAGGATGAAACAACAGTATTTCTTCTTTCTTCAAGAAAGCCAATATCCTTTTCTCTTCACATAAAAGTGATAGCAAGTTAACTTAAAACAGTAATGAAAACTTTTTGAAATAAGATGAGAGAAAGGAAATGAAGTTTCCTGAAAGCTCAAAGACTTCCGTCACCTCCTTCGGGACGGGACAGCAATATTAAGCTCAAAAACTTAAATATATGGAGTCCTATCTACCTTTTCTATGCTAATGATATCAAGAACAAATTATAGCAGCACAAAGTCTAAAACACCTTATTCTCTTTTACATGAAACAATACGAACTAGTTGTTGATTTTATGGTGACACTCGTTAACCACAGGCAAACATCAGATCTATTGCCTTCCCAACCATAGACGATAAGCTCTTATCGTCACCCCCAAGCACACTACATAAATTTCTCACCATCAATTGATCTGCTTGTACATGAATTCGATCTGCCTAATTATGATCGAACTTGCTGTCTGATCTTTGTTCCAAAGTGGGAAGACCACGTCCATATATAATCGTCAAAACGAGCTATCCAAGAGTCGGCTCTCATCAAGGAGGCGCGACCTTCATGAAGCATTGCATGTTGCCAGGTAATTACGTATGTGTTAATTTGCGTGTTAAAGGTCGGCGGTTAACTGACAGTTGTCGGCAGTTGGGATCAGGTAACCGTGCCGACATTGATATAGTCATCCTTGTTTCCAGTTTGAGGGGGGGATAGTACAAGCTTGATGTTATCTGATGTACTGGCACATGTTATCAATAAGAATGCACTATTGAGTTCATCTATTTGTCTGCATCTGTGTATATTGTCATATTCTAGTTATCTACAATGCACTAAACACACTCACACCCGAAGGGGAAAACATTTGGCGTCGTTGCCAAAATTAATCTAGAGCACGGGAATATACTACATGGCACATGGATAAATGGGACAACCATTGCCCAAAGGGAGGAGCAGTAACCCTGACGAAGAGCCTAGAGAATTGTTTGAGGGAGAACTAGCACTTACGAAAGATTTCTCCTGCATCCTCCAGGCGGCGATCGAAACACACGTATGAAGAGAAGCCACCACCAAGGATCTTCCAAAGGATGCTATGTGGAATGCGCTTGGTATAAGCCCGATGGTAAATTGTTTGATGAGCAACTTGCCCAACCTTTTGGCACAGGCATTTTTGGCTCTTCAAAACCGCAGGGAAGACACCTATCGGGAGAACCGACAACAGCAAATCCTACGGGAGTTTTACGAGTGCCAAGAAGAGGAGAGCGATGAAACCGAACGAGGGGTAAATAATCCCTGAACTGTGTATGGGCAAAGGAGAATAAATAAGAACACCCCCATTGTAATGACTATGTCAGTGACATACATTATATACGAGGGATGAATTAATAAAAGTGTTCTTTTTAATATGATGTCTTGTTCTATTTCATAAGGAGAATTTATAATTAATGCCCAATCTGCTAAATAAGGACAAAAACAAAAAGGAATACGTAGGGGACTCTAAAGCCGCCCAACGAGCATTAATTCTCGAACAACAAGCAGAACAAAGAAGATTCAAGAGGATTGTCGAGGAAGGAAGCGGCGGAAATGGCAGCAATAGCTCTGGCGAGGGCCAAGATGCGGTGCTAATCGAAACCACCAGAAAACGGTTGGGGGATTTGTCCCTCACGTTGGAGATCGGTGACGAGAGTGTGGTCGATCCGTACACACCATTTAGGGGAAACGAGACGAGAAGGGAGAAGGGGACAGAAACCGAGAACAGAGAGGTCGGGGATACCAGTGCGGCCGAAGGTGTCAGAGGGACACAGGGGCACGGTACAAGAAGCAATCTGTTTGGCTCGGCGGCATCCAATCCTAAAAGTCATTGTCATGTAGTAGGAACCAACGCACCAGTTTCTGGAGGACCAACCTCTGGAGGGTCGAGTTCGAGAGGCATAGGCATCGCACAACGAAGAAGTGTGATGGAAAACAGACAGAAATTGCCAAAGTTCGCGGGGGATGGAAAGGAAGACCCCCTACGGCATTCTCGTACATGTGAGACCATCTGGTCCGCCAATGGGGTGGTGGTCCAAGCTAACTGGGTGCTGCAATTTCCGGCCACACTGAGGGGAGTAGCCATTGATTGGTACTCTGACATAGATAAACAAAAGGTGACTACATGGGCTAACTTACAAAAAGAATTTCAAGCAGAGTTTCGGCTACTACGAGACGATAATGAAATTGTGGTCGAAATCTACAGTACAAAACAAGGCAAAAAGAAGACGGTTCGTGCGTATGGTTGGAGGCTGAAAGAGTTGTTGGGGAAGATGGATAGCGAGCCAGCAGACAGGCTGAAGAAGAGATGGTTTGTGGAAGGATTGAGGCCTTCCCTTCGAAAAAAAATGAAGATTGTACCGCCCACATCATACAACGATGCGTACAACAGGGCGATGGACCTAGAGAGTGAACATAAAACATCTAAAAAGAAGGACAAATCCTCGTCCAATGAAGATGACTCCTGTAATGTCTCCTTCTCGTTGATGTTCTTCCAGTGGTCCATTGGCCTATTCCTAAGACTCGTAGGCTATGTGGAATGAAGAATGAGGGTCAAACATTGATGAGGCGAGAACTTACTATTTTTAGTAAGTCAGGGGTTGGCCGTTTTGGTGATATTGTCCTACTAAGCTCTCCATGCTCTGTCACTGGGTGCAAAGATCATGCTTTTCGAAACAATTAGTTCATGACTTGCTATTTTTAGTAAGTGGCAGTATGGCATATTTCTATTTTTGGCAATGGACAGGGTCTCGATCTTGCAGCAGTTCAGTGGTCTTCCTTGCTCAGTTTCATCCTGGTTTTGGCAATAATCAGTATTGGAGTCATAAGTGATGTAATTAAATATTATTTCCTTATCCTAAGGTTTAATATTTAATTAATTTGATTATTTTTACTACTGATTAATGACTATGGAAATTGCGCATAATGTCTCCTAAGTGCTAGGCGAATTATTATGTCTGGAAAGGGACGCCATTTTTATAATGGGAGATATTATTTTATTCACCAAAAGTATTTGCTAAGTCAAGTCGTGGTCTTTGGCTTACTTGGCGTGATTCTTTGACTTGGTATGGCGCCATCCTTGGGTAAAGGAAATGCAAATGGGGAAGTTGAATTTGGGCGCATTTGTGAGCATTTGCATTTGGTTTTGGTGGAGTTAGAAGTTATAATAAGAGCCTTGGGCTCCCATTTTGGTCATCTCATGAAATTGCATCGTTATGTTGTCAGATTGGCGATTGAAAAAATTTGAGCTTCGAAGTGTGGCTTCCTAGCTAAGTCTCAGTTTCGTACTTGCAAGATAGTACCTAGCTGTGTCCTTGTATTTCCAGTGCTGTTGGTGAGTGAGTTGCAGACTGTGGAGTGTTTTGTGTGGGATTGGAGTGTTTTCTAGTTGCTGGTCGCGGAGCTGCTGAAACTATATTTTGCTCATACCTCTTGGCCAGGCGATTCCATCATTCTGGATACCGGCTCATCCATCCTTCTTGCCAATGGCGATGCATCTTGTAAGTTTTTAGCACCTTGTGTTGAGCGTGGAATTTTATAATGCAAATCGAAATTCTCTAGATAGGCGTTGGGTTTAGGGAGTGCATTGGGATGCGTGCTAAATAAATATGAGTGTTTTGATAGCTTCCTTTGAGTTAGTTTTCATTGTGGCTGGTGTAGTATTGGTTTAGAACTGATTTGGGGTGAATTGGGTGAGAAATGAGAGAGTTATGAGTGTTTTAGTGAGGTCATAGGTTGCTGGTTTTACATTTCCAGCCTGTGGATTGATGTTAGCATAATTTCATGCCATTTATTTTGGATGTTTAGCATTGCTCTTCTACCCTCACTCTCTCGGTTATTGTAAGGTTAAGTAGTAGTACTACTAACCATTCTGGCTTGTAAACTCTCATCCCGCTGAAAAGTGGAAGAGGCTGGCTTGCTGCCTATTTCAATTAAATTGTAATTCAGTCCTCCTACTATATAAGCAGTCGAGTGATGATTGATTGTAATGGTCCTCCCGCAGCATAAGCGGTCGAGTTCAGTTTGTTTGTAATTTCATTCCTCCCGCTGAAATATCGCGGTTGAGTGATTTGTGTCTTTTGTATGTTTCTCTTGGCTGGTTCACCGCCAAGTTTCTTGCTTTCCCGTTGGATAAGCAGAAGGAGCTGGCTTGACGCCCAGTATTGTATTTCACTTCATCTTTCAACAGATTTGAGATCTAACGATCCCCTATTCACCGTATGCTCTCACCTTCCCATATTGGGTACTTGGTGATCAAAAAGTGGAAGGGTTGCAATTTTCAGCAACTATTGAGTTTATGTTTTCTAACCTTAACGGGTTATCTATTGGTTGATGTATATTATTGGTCCAAAAAAAAAAAAAAAATATCTGGGATATTACAACTCCTCGGAAGAAAGCAGCAACAGTGGGGAATCCAACAAGAAGGTCCAGGTTTTCTAGAAAGACATGGAATTTTATAATGCAAATCGAAATTCTCTAGTTAGGCGTTGGGTTTAGGGAGTGCATTGGGATGCGTGCTAAATAAATATGAGTGTTTTGATAGCTTCCTTTGGGTTAGTTTTCATTGTGGCTGGTGTAGTATTGGTTTAGAACTTATTTGGGGTGAATTGGGTGAGAAATGAGAGAGTTATGAGTGTTTTAGTGAGGTCATAGGTTGCTGGTTTTACATTTCCAGCCTGTGGATTGATGTTAGCATAATTTCATGCCATTTATTTTGGATGTTTAGCATTGCTCTTCTACCCTCACTCTCTCTGTTATTGTAAGGTTAAGTAGTAGTACTACTAACCATTCTGGCTTGTAAACTCTCATCCCGCTGAAAAGTGGAAGAGGCTGGCTTGCTGCCTATTTCAATTAAATTGTAATTCAGTCCTCCTACTGTATAAGCGGTCGAGTGATGATTGATTGTAATGGTCCTCCCGCAACATAAGCGGTCGAGTTCAGTTTGTTTGTAATTTCATTCCTCCCGCTGAAATATCGCGGTTGAGTGATTTGTGTCTTTTGTATGTTTCTCTTGGCTGGTTCACCGCCAAGTTTCTTGCTTTCCCGTTGGATAAGCGGAAGGAGCTGGCTTGACGCCCGGTATTGTATTTCACTTCATCTTTCAACA
Source organism: Cryptomeria japonica (assembly GCF_030272615.1). Lineage (NCBI taxonomy): Eukaryota > Viridiplantae > Streptophyta > Pinopsida > Cupressales > Cupressaceae > Cryptomeria > Cryptomeria japonica. Next base: position 65,205,325 of record NC_081407.1, on the reverse strand, counting down.
GATTTGAGATCTAACGATCCCCTATTCACCGTATGCTCTCACCTTCCCATATTGGGTACTTGGTGATCAAAAAGTGGAAGGGTTGCAATTTTCAACAACTATTGAGTTTATGTTTTCTAACCTTAACGGGTTATCTATTGGTTGATGTATATTATTGGTCCAAAAAAAAAAAAAAAATATCTGGGATATTACAACTCCTCGGAAGAAAGCAGCAGCAGTGGGGAATCCAACAAGAAGGTCCAGGTTTTCTAGAAAGACATGGAGCGAATGATGAAAGAGTTTAAAACAATGAAGGGGAGCACGAGCAAAACCGAGGAAGGCGATTTATGGTGTACTGAATGCAAAATTGACGAGCACACGAACGGTTCTTGCCTGAAGAAGGCCTGCTCTGACATTTGCCAAATAATGGGACATTCGACGAAGGAATGCCCTTATAATATGAAGACGAGAAATCAACAGATCCTCTTACACAAGAGCAGCCGTTAGCATCCACAGTAGTGGGCACGTCCCAGCCCACCAATAACAATGCATCATCTAGCGGGTACCGGAACAACTGGCGGGGAGGAAAAAGCAATAACAATAACAATCGGAGCCGGAACCAGTACGACGCAAAAGGGCGACCAATGATCCAGTGTAGGGCCTGCAACCAATGGAGGCACTTCGCCAGAGACTACACATTTTAAGAAACCCCGCAAAAGTTGTGTAAGTGGTGTGGACCAGGAGATCATGACGACGGAAACTGCCCAAAATCTGGGGTCAACCTACTAAACATCGAGGGAACGGGGACGGAGGAGTCGGTGTTGGCTCTCACAAGGTCGAAGACGAAGAAAGCCACCTACCCTGACCCACGTACTTAGAAACAAAGAACACTAGAGGCGAAAGCCCAAGTGGAGAAAGAGATGATGGCACAACAGAGGGACACCTACGAGGCGGCAAGTACCTCCCGCTTGGAGGCAGAGGATGATAACTCAATGATGAAAAGTGAGTACCAAACCGGTGCTGAGAGGGGGGGGTGAATCAGTACAGGCACAAACAAAAAACTTCTCGCGAACCGGTTTGATTGCAAACTATAAACTACTGGCAATCCCTAACATTGGTCCAAACCAGACTACTATGGGTTAAACACAGTGCAACTGTGAAAGACATGAACTAGTCAATCTTCTTAGCTTTCCACACAACCTACTCCCTCATTTCCACTTTGTCCTTATGCATATACAGATAATCTATCATTAGAAATATAATAACTTGCTAGATCAACATGATTCACCGCTTGACAGAAAACAACAAAGCATCACATGAAAAAGACATCACATATGACACACATATTTTTCACGTGGAAACCCAACTGGGAAAAACCACGGTGGCAATGAATACCCACAAGCTGTTTTTGAACTCTTTAGAAGTCCACTCTGTTAGGAGCCTAGTCCGGTTAAAGACTGTTACAACAGGTTTTGTTAGGAACCGATCCTATTAGGGATCACCCGGTTAAGGGATGGCTAGAATACCTGGTTAAGGGTTAAACCCTATTAGAGGTTGCCTTGTCAGAGGATTTTATGAACTCAATGGCTTTGAGTCACCCTGTTAAAGGATTTACAGCAAGCTGGTTAAAGCTACCCGGTTAAGGGATTTTCCAACTGTTGAAGTAGTTAAAGATCAACAGGTATTACAATGATCTGGTAATAGCACTCAATGCCAATGCAGATCCTCTTTAGTTCCTTCCTTCGGCACACACACTATGCAGGTATCAATCCTCTTATCTGGTTTGGCAAGAATCACGTATCTCTGCACTTAGATACACACACAACATTTGCCAACAACCTCAACATGAAACATAACATCGACCTTATAGAACACAAATAGGTCGGCAGCATAAACCCTAAACCCTAAACACTTAGGTTAAGCAATTGATCGGTTCAATCCTTACCATTGAGCACTTTGTATTTGAATACAACGGTCTTGAACAGATATCAAGACATTCTCCATCGTTCGTTCTTCACCGCTTCATGGAGGCGATAACCCATCACGCGTTCTCCACCGTTTGCAAAGACTTCGCACATTCCCAAGATAGATAGGATTAATCTTCTTCATGCAAGATCCTTCACATGCACGAGACTGACGTGGCAACACGATCTGATCTCCATTACAATGCTAACTCATCACACAATGTCATCAGTTGAATCACACAGACTTGGAACACTTCAACCGGAAACCCTGAAGCTAAGACTACCAACCGACAATCCTACCACATTCCATGTACCGGTTCTCGTTCCGACATACCGGTTCCGGTTCACAACATCATACCGGTTCACTTGGACAAGCATGCCGCTCTCCTTATTGCACATGTACCGGTTTACACCACCATACCGGTTCTCTTTGCCAGTTGCTTAACTTCAATATACCGGTTCACTTCTCAGCATATTGACATCAATGACAACATTCAATATCATCATGTCATCATACTCTTGCACATATGCCAACAATCTCCCCATTTGGCATTGATGGCAATATACAAAGATATCACTCTTTCTACATCACATCTTCTCCTTAATACTGCAGATATCTTTTCCACTTCACATCTTCTCCCCCTTTGACAACAATGCCAAAGTGGAGGCACAAGCTTCCTTATTCCACTACGCTGCTCCCCCTGAGGAGTAGCATCCTTCAACACATCAATCCTGAGAAGATATAGCGAAGTAAGATCTGACTGATGTGGAGCACAAACCTTTAGATTACCTCTTGAAGGGGCAGTACCCCTAACTCACCTCTTAGATAGCTAAAAGTAGCCTTCGGTAGAGGCTTGGTGAATATGTCTGCTAACTGCTCCTTACTGGAAACATGTTCCAATACCACCTCTTTGTTCTAAACCTTTTCCCTCAAGAAATGATACTTGAGTTCAAAGTGCTTGGTTCTAGCATGTAAAACCGGATTCTTGGAAATGTTAATTGCACTTGTATTGTCACAGAATATACTTACCGGTTCAGATACAGGAACTTTGAAGCCATTCAATACATGCTTCATCCAAATAGTTTGGGTACAGTTCATAAAAGCTGCAACATACTTCACTTCTGCTGTAGACTGAGAGATACAGCTCTGCTTTTTACTCATCCATGAGACCAGTTTACCACCGAGAAAGAATGCACCACCGGTTGTGCTCTTCCGATCATCTACATTACCAGCCCAATCAACATCTGTGAACACTTTCAAGTTGAAATCATTATTGTATGGATACCATAACCCATAGTCAATAGTTCCCTTCAGATATCTAAGAATCCGCTTGACTGCTACCAAGTGGGATTCTCTTGGGCTTTGTTGAAACCGAGCGGTAATTCCCACTGCATGTGCAATGTCTGGTTTGCTATGCACTACATAATGCAACTTACCAATCATTGATCAGTATTCCTTCTCATTTACCAGTGCTGAGTGATCTTCTTTTGATAGTTTACAACCGGTCACCATTGGTGTACCAACCGGTTTACTGTCTTCCATGCCAAAGGTCTTCAACACCTCTTTGACATACTTGGACTGAGTAATAAAGATTCAATCTTTCATTTGTTAAATCTACAGTCCAATGAAGAACTTAATCTCCCCTATGAGTGACATCTCAAATTCCTTCTTCATCTCATCGGCAAAATCATGACTCATCTTGTCATCTCCTCCAAAGATGATGTCATCAACAAATACTTCACAGATCAGAATCTAATCTCCTTCTGATTTCAAGTATATATTGCTATCTTCACTTGTTCTTTCAAATCCAATCTTCACAAGATGGGAGTGCAAGTGTTCATACCATGCTCTAGGTGCCTGCTTTAGTCCATACAAGGCTTTATGTAGCCTACACACCATGTCACTGTCTTCTGATAGGGCAAACCCATCTGGTTGCTCTATATACACCTCCTCTTCAAGTATTCCATTTAAGAATGCAGATTTTACATCCATTTGGTATACCTTGAATCCTTTAAAAGCTACATATGCAAGAAGCATACGAACTCCTTCCAATCTGGCTACTGGAGCAAAGATTTCTCCATAGTCTTCTCCTTCTTCTTGAGCATACCCCTTACACACCAGTCTGGCTTTGTTTCTTATCATTGTCCAATCTTCATTCAGCTTATTTCTGAAAACCCATTTGGTACCAATGACATTTTTATGCTCCGGTCTAGGTACCAAGGACCATGTACCATTCTTTTCTATCTGATCAAGTTCTTCTTCCATTGCCTTGATCCAATCTTCATCTTTATGTGCCTCTTTGAATGATTTAGGCTCAAATTCAGAGATCATACATGAGTTTTCTCTGACCTTTCTTCTTGTAAGGATTCCTGCATCCTTGTCTCCTATGATTTGCTTTGGATCATGATTGAGTTTGACATACCTAGGTATGTTCTTAAAAGATTCCTCTTGCTTTTCTTCTTCATCCTCATCTTCATCAGCATCAGCATCATCATTCACCGGTGTAGGAGCACAATTACTGGTACTGAGCTGATTTGCAACCGGTTCCCAGAAAGTTACTACCGGTTCATCTCCTACATGCTCTCTGTCGGTTTCCTCAGATTTCTCGGAGTTTTCATCAACCCTAACATTGATGCTTTCAACAATTCTCTGAGTCCTATTGTTGAAACATTTGAGAGCTTTGCTCTTAGTGGAATACCCTAGGCATATTCCCTAATCACATTTGGCATCAAACTTGCTCTGATGTTCACTCCTCTTGATATAACATTTACTACCCAACACTCTGAAGTAGCTTACCACTGGTGTCTTGCCGGTTCAGTACTCGTAAGGAGTCTTATCCTTTCCTTTCTTGATGAGTACCCGGTTCATTGTGTAGACTGCAGTGATTATCGCTTCTCTTCAAAAGGTGTGAGCAACTTTTCCTTGGATCAGTATAGTTCTAGCCGCTTCAATCATAGTCTGGTTGTTCCTCTCTGCCAAGCCATTCTGCTGTGGAGTCCGGGGGGCAGACAGTTGCCTCTTGATGCCATTCACTTCACAATATTTGTTGAATTCACCGGAAGTGAATTCCCCTCCTTGATCAATTTTAAGGCATTTGATTCTTCTACCGCTTTCCTTTTCTACCAGTGCTCTGAAGGCTTTGAACTTTCCAAAAGCTTCAGATTTGTCCTTCAAGAATGTGACCCACATCATTCTTGAGCAATCATCTATTAGAATCATAAAATACCTATCTCCCTGCACACTCCTAGTTTTCATAGGACCACACAAATCAGTATGCACAAGATCAAGTAAATTGTCAACAGTGAAAGATTTACCTTTGAAGGTTGAGGAAGACATTTTCCCCAGTTGACACTCTCTGCACAAAGGATTTTCCAGTTTGCTCAGCACAGGTAATCCTCTAACTGCCTTGGTCTTACTGGCCTTCACAATGTTATCAAAGTTTACATGGCAGAGTCTCCTATGCCATATCCAACTATCCTCAAACTTAGCCATAAGACATGTACTTATATTTGCATTCAGCTGAAATAAGTTGCCTTTGGTCTGCATACCAGTTGCCATCAATTCACCATTCTTTCCTTTGATTTTGCACACTCCATTTTTGAATTCCAAAGTGAGTCCACCATCATTCAGCTGGGCAACACTCAATAGATTGTGTCTGAGACCTTCCACCCAATACACATTGTCAACACTGCTCTTTCCATTTAGAGAGATGGACCCTCTGCCTTTGACCATACATGGTGCATCATTACCAAAACGAACCACACCACCATCATACTCTTCCAGGGATATAAACTTGCTCCGGTCACCAGTCATATGGTGAGAGCAACCACTGTCAATAATCCACTCATTGAAATTATCAAAGCGGGAGACAAGAGCCTTCTTGTCTGACACATCCTCCTTGACTGCAACAAACACAATATCTTCATTTTCATCATCTTCTGATTCCTCACCTGTGACACCTTCATCAACTGCTACAAAACAGTTTCTCCGGTTTCCTCCTTTGAATTTCTTGAACCTTTCCGGTTTGTCCTTGCTATCACCATTAGGACAGTTTATAGCAATGTGTCCTATCCGGTTACAAGAAAAGCATTTCAAAGGAAGCTTACCTCTGTATTTGCCGGTTCCCTTAGGAAGTCTCTTGGCAAGAAGAGCTTCAAATTCCATCAGAATCTCCTCATCATCCATTTCTCTGCTCTGTCTTGGTTCACCGCTAGTGCTTGCTTCTTTTCCTTTTCTAGATGGTGCAGCAGATGCTCTAAAAGCTGATTCAGTCTTTTGAACACTGCCATCAAAACTATTTAGCTCATAGGCTGTCAACTTTGCAATGATGGAGTCTACGGATACCTTAGTCTTGTCTATTGATCTCAACTCCTGAATAGCAGCAACCCTTATTGCATAAACCGGTAATAAGGATCTCAAAACTTTGCTGACAACAGTGGAATCTTCCATTTTACCACCTGCACTCTTGATATCACCAACAACGGTTTTGATTCGTATTCCATATTGTTGAATGGTCTCACCTTCAACCATCTGCATGTCTTCAAACTTCCCTCTAAGGCTTTCTTCCTTAGCTCGTTTCACATGCTCATCACCGCCATAGATATTCTCAAGAGAATCTCATACTTCTTTGGGATTGTCTTTATCCTGGACATCAATAAACTCAATGTTAGATAAGCTATTGATTAGGGCTTCCATGACTTGCCCATTCTCCTGAATCTCTCTCTTTTGATCATCGGTGAGAGTACCGGTAGGGATAACATAAACGTTCTCAACATAACTCCAATGTTGAGCACCCATGCTTCTAATGTATATCTTCATTTTGTCCTTCCATATTTTAAAGTTATCTCTGTTGAACTTTGGACCTTCCCTCTTCATCATTACAATAGGATCTTTCCCTCAAGTGGTTAAGCTTACAACACAGAGGACCTGGAGGATGCTCTGATACCAATTGATAACTCAATGATGAAAAGTGAGTACCAAACCGGTATTGAGAGGGGGGGGGTAAATCAGTACAGGCACAAACAAAAAACTTCTCTTGAACCGGTTTGATTGCAAACTGTAAACTACTGGCAATCCCTAACACCGGTCCAAATCAGACTACTACCAGTTAAACATAGTGCAACTGTGAAAGACATGAACCAGTCAATCTTCTTAGCTTTCCACACAACCTACTCCCTCATTTCCACTTTGTCCTTAGGCATATACAGATAATCTATCATCAGAAATATAATAACCTACTAGATCAACATGATTCACCGCTTGACAAAAAACAACAAAGCATCACATGAAAAAGACATCACATATGACACATATTTTTCACGTGGAAACCCAACTGGGAAAAACCACGGTGGGGATGAATACCACAAGGTGTTTTTGAACTCTTTAGAAGTCCGCTCTGTTAGGAGCTTAGTCCGGTTAAAGATTGTTACAACAGGTTCTGTTAGGAACCGATCCTGTTAGGGATCACCCGGTTAAAGGATGGCTAGAATACTCGGTTAAGGGTTAAACCCTGTTAGAGGTTACCTTGTCAGAGGATTTTATGAACTCAATGGCTTTGAGTCACCCTGTTAAAAGGATTTACAGCAAGCTGGTTAAAGCTACCCGGTTAAGGGATTTTCCAACTGTTGAAGTAGTTAAAGATCAACAGGTATTACAATGATCTGGTAATAGCACTCAATGCCAATGCAGATCCGCTTTAGTTCCTTCCTTATGCACACACTATGCAAGTATCAATCCTCTTATTTGATCTGGCAAGAATCACGTATCTCTGCACTTAGATACACACACAACATTTGCCAACAACCTCAACATGAAACATAACATCGACCTTATAGAACACAGATAGGTCAGCAGCATAAACCCTAAACCCTAAACACTTAGGTTAAGCAATTGATCGGTTCAATCCTGACCGTTGAGCACTTTGTATTTGAATACAACGGTCTTGAACAGATCTCAAGACATTCTCCATCGTTCATTCTTCACCGCTTCATGGAGACGATAACCCATCACGCGTTCTCCACCGTTTGCAAAGACTTCGCACATTCCCAAGGTAGATAGGATCAATCTTCTTCATGCAAGATCCTTCACATGCACGAGACTGACGTTGCAACACGATCTGATCTCCATTACAATGTTAACTCATCACACAATGTCATCGGTTGAATCACACAGACTTGGAACACTTCAACCGGAAACCCTGAAGCTAAGACTACCAACCGGTAGTCCTACCACATTCCATTTACCGGTTCTCGTTCCGACATACCGGTTCCGGTTCACAACATCATACCGGTTCACTTGGACAAGCATACCGCTCTCCTTAGTGCACATGTACCGGTTTACACCACCATACCGGTTCTCTTTGCCAGTTGCTTAACTTCAATATACCGGTTCACTTCTCAGCATATTGACATCAATGACAACATACAATATCATCATGTCATCATACTCTTGCACATATGCCAACAAAGGAAAATATTCTGAAGCAAATGTTGTAGATAGAAGTACCCGTAAAAGTGAAGGACCTTCTGGAAACAATGCCTCTACTATGTACAGCACTCTTGCGTTCAGTACAAATAACCGCGCAGAGTCGGATAACCCAGGGTACGGATGTCTCTGGCGAGTCGACAACAGACCCCTTGATCCTAACATTGAACAACGGTCGGCATCCAGCAGTCGTGGGAATGAGCATGCTCGGGACCATCCTAACGGACACCATTGTAGATGGTGGGTCTGGGGTAAATGTCCTTCCTAAAGAAACTTGGAAGAAGCTTGGCAAACCGACACTATGGCCACCAACTTTTAACTTGCTTGGCACGAACCAACATGGGATAAAACCCCTAGGAACACTTATGGCACAAGTAGTGATGATCGGAACGCAACCATTTGTCGTGGATTTTGTGGTGATCCCACTTAAGAAGAAGGGCTACGACGCCATCTTAGGGAGAGGGTGGCTGGTCAAAGCAAAGGTGAATCACAATTGGAAGAAGAACACCCTATCCATGGAGAAAGATGGACAAAAGTATGTCATTGACCTCATGAACCAGGTCGTCATCGAGGAGCTCGCATCGGACTCTGATTCAGAAGACTCAAACAGATGGGAGTGGGATTCCTACGAAGGCAGAGACAACATGGAACCAAATAACGAAGGAGTGTTTGAACTGGATGGTTGCTCAAAGGACGACATATGCTCATTGAATGGACTCTTCCTTTGGCAGATGGAGGATTATGAGTTGTTCCAGTGTAACATGCTCCAGATAGAGGAGCCAGAGGAGAACAGGGTCCCGCCAGCGTACGGAGAGTACACGGAAGGGGACGCACCCGTAAATGAAGCATCGACACACAAGTTCGACATGGCGAAACCCATTCGGTACAAGGAGCCTTCCGTAAAAGCCGCGAACCTTGGTGAAGAAGTTGCGCCTAAGAATATTCTGGTAGGTGATGATTGGAACCCTGTATTAAAAGTTGCCGCATTTAAAATTTTCATAGAATATAAGGACGTGTTTGCATGGAGCTATAAAGACTTGAAGGGCTTACCACCAGAACTATGTGTACATCGGATTCCTTTGGTACCAGGAGCCGTACCTGTACGGAAAAGGCCATACAGGATGAACAAGAATTATGCGGCAAGGGTAAATGACAAGATTGAGCGTATGCTCGAAGCGGGGATCATTTTTAAGGTGCAAACCAGCGAATGGGTATCCCTGATAGTGATATTCCTGAAGAAAGAGGCCAATCAAATCAGAATCTGTGTCAACTTCAGGTGCCTCAATGCAATCACTATCAAGGACTCATTCCCTATACCATTCATCGACACCATTTTGGAGGAAGTGGCCAGGCACGAAATATACTCGTTTATGGATGGATTTTCTAGTTATAACCGGATATCCATCGCAGAGGAGGATAAGTTGAAGACAACCTTCGTGGTGGAAGATGGCATCTATGCATGTAACAGAATGCCCTTCAGCCTATGCAATGTGCTAGCAACCTTTCAAAGAATAATTCTCCACATATTTGACAAAATGTCGGTGGGCAACTTCAAGGCTTTCTTAGACGACTGGTCAATTTACAGCACACAAGATGCACATTTAGCGGCTCTTGGGAAATGCATGGAAAGATGCAAGAGGGCGCGACTGGCACTAAATCCCAAAAAGTGCAGATTCATGGTCCCCCAAGGGAAGTTACTGGGACACATCGTATGCAAGGCTGGACTGAAAACTGACCTGGACAAGGTTCGGGTGATCGTGGAAATGGAGGCACCAGCAGACGTCACTCGAGTGAAGTCCTTTCTTGGACACATCGGGTACTATAGGAGATTCATCAAGAACTTCGCTCAAGTGTTGTACCCACTAGACAAACTGACACGGAGAGGAGAACCGTACACGTGGGGAATGGCGCAAGAAGAAGCATTTCAAGAACTGAAGACACGGCTGGTGGGTGCGCCAATTCTTAAGTACTCGAACTGGGACAAGGGGTTCCATGTCCACGTGGACGCGTCCAACTTTGCAATTCGAGCCACACTGGCACAAGTTGGGGACCACGAACTGGGCCACCCAGTTTACTTTGCGAATCGGTTGCTTTCAAAGGTCGAAAAGAACTATAGCACCACGGAAAGAGAAGTCGTGGGAATGGTGTATTCGGTCCAGAAATTTCGGCACTATCTTTTGGCAACGCCATTTACATTTTATGTGGACCACCAAGCGTTGATGTACTTGGTCAACAAGTCGATCATCCAAGGACGGATCAGCCGGTGGTTACTCCTCCTACAAGAGTTTACATTCAATATCATTGTCTAACCCGAGAAAAGCCATGTGATCGCTCATCAATTGTCAAGGATCAGGTCTGGCGAGCCGACCGAGGGAGTCAACGAAGATTTTTCGGATGCTCATCTATTTCGAATTGCTGTCTTGCCTGCTTGGTACACCAGCGTGGGGGAGTACCTTTCAATGTCACAGTTTCCTTAGGAGATGCTGCCAGGAGAAAGAAGGAAGCTGGTGCTCCATAGCAAGACGTTTCAATTAATCAATGGCCTCTTGTATAAAATGGGACTTGACCAAGTCCTACGGCGTTGTGTTGTAGAAGAAGAGGTTCAGGGCGTCTTGAGGGAAGCACACGAAGGGTCGGTAGGTGGACATATGGGGCCGGATACTACTGCCGGGAAAGTGTTGTTGGCAGGACTTTGGTGGCCGACACTTTATAACGATGCCCGGAAATGGGTGATTAGTTGTGATACGTGCCAACGGGCCGGAAGGCCACTTAAGAGGGATTTCATGCCGCTCAACCCATTGCACACGCAGGAGCTATTCGAACAATGGGGGCTAGATTTCATCGGACCCCTGAAGCCAAGTAGAGCGCGTCGATGCAGATACATCGTGGCAGCGACAAAGTACTTAACAAAGTGGGTCGAGGCACGAGCTCTCCCAGACAACTCAGCAATCAGCACGGCAAAGTTTATCTATGAACAGATCATCACCCAATATGGAATTCCTATCTAGCTGACGAGCGATCGGGGGGCCACTTTGTAAACCACATCATCTAACTCCTAACCACAGAGTTTAAAATTTTCCACTCCCTGTCAAGCCCCTATTACCCTCAAGCGAACGAGCAAGCCAAGGCAACCAATAAAATAATAGTGTCTGTCATTTATAAGTCATGTGGGGTCGAAAAAGATGATTGGGAGGAACGACTACCATCGGTACTCTGGGCCTACCGGACAACGTATAAAGTGACCACCGGCTAGACCCCTTTTCAGTTGATGTACAGACAAGAAGTCGTGGTGCCGATGGAGTTCATGGTGCCAAATCTTCGGATTGCCATCGAGAATCGGCTGGGTGACATGGAAAGCCTAAGGGAGAGGTTGTACGCCTTGAACAAGTTGGACGAACGGCGAATGATGGCACAATGGGTCACAGAGGCGGCCCAGCAAAGACGGAAGGTTTGGCACAACAAGCATCTTAGGCAAATGAGATTTACTCTTAGGCAATTAGTGTTGAAATTTAATGGGCGGAACAAAATCAAACCCGGAAAATTTAAAATACGATGGCTAGGTCCCTTCAAGGTGCGCGAGGTCAATACCAACGAAGCAATTAAATTGTGGATGCTCGACGGGAAGGAGGTGTCAGACGCTGTAAACGGGTCGAAACTAAAATTGTATCACGAAAGGCACTTGAAGGACCCCACTGGGTGAGAGTTGAAAATTAAAAAAATTAAAAAAATTTTTAAAAAAGCCCGGTCGTATGAACAAAAAAAATATTTTTTAAAAACAGTCGTACGGAAAAGAACCGTAAGCCGTACAAACCAAAAAAAAGAGTGTGTGGTCGTACGGCCGTACGGAAAAGGTTGTACACAAAAGAGACCGTACAATTGCAGCAGGAAATCTATATTGCCAAAACATAAACCGTATGGCCAACAAGACAGGTTTGTACGGTGTGTGGGGACAGTGCAACCAAGAAGAGAAAGGTTCGTATGGTGGGGAGTTAGAAAAGACCGGACCGTACCAGAGGCACGTGCAAGGAGATTAAAGAGCAATAAAACCAAATTAAGTGATTAATCTCGGTTCGATGGACACCAACAAGAATAAGGTGGATTGGAGAAAACGGTTGCAACCGTTAGAAGGGAAGTTACAGGCAGGGAGAAGAATCGCTGAATCAAGCAAGGACACAGGCAAGAGAGTTTTGCCATCAGGTGTGCGTGTTGCAGGTAGCCTGGGGATGAGCAACACTCAGAAAGGCAAGAAACATCATCCGAAGACCCAGTCGGCAAAGGAGGAAGAGGTAACAGTGGACAACATCGTGTTTGAGGGTCTTAATGGACTAGATTGCAAGAATTGGTGGACGAAGACATCTCATGACGACCCAATGAAGAAACATCTACACCAGGCACAGGTACATTGGGCTATACAAATGCCAGTTTTTGTTATAAAAGATTTTGAGGTAGTTTTGCGTGCCATGATTGGCACCTATGATAGACACCACCACCAGTCCGTATTTGAATACCAGCATCAACGGATAACTGTTTCCTTCACGGCAAGCGAGTTCACAAGGGTTTTTGGGATACCTGGAGTGAAGGGAAAAAAAATTGATACTTCGTAGAAAATCACTCCAGACGTCTGTGCCACCTTGCTACAGTTGATGTTGCAGGATAACCTCACACAAGCAGAAAAGGATAGCCTCAAAAGTGTTGGTAAGGGAAGGGGGGTCAAGAAATCATTTTTGGCGAAGGGAATATGGAGATGCTTATTGTCTGTGGTGAGAGTCGCCTTACAGGAGCCAGTCGTGCGTCTGATATAGCTATTGCACAAATTGTCTTAATGAATGGGCTGCGCAATGGAGTGGTGTACGATTGGGCATCATTGCTGGCAGATAGGATGGAGGAATTCGTGACCCTCCAGTATAAGAAATTCTACATGCCACATCACGCCATTGAGCTATTTCTTGATGCAGTTCGCACACAAATGACCCCAGGCTCCCAGCCATTTGAGCCATAGGGTTGTGTTGCACCTGACCCAACCGCCTATATTTAACTAGTCGCATTTGGATGTCTCGACACGGCACTAAAGCACGTTTGGGCAAGAAACGGAAGAAGCCCGTCGTGTCAAAAACGGAAGAGTCTGACGCAAATGAGGAGGTTGCTGATAGTGGCGAGGAGGAATCCGCAGACACCTCCCAGGTGAGCGGAGAGAGTTTCCGGTTGGCAGGTAGAGGGGGTGACCAGTTGCCGGATGAGGAGGTAATAGAATCCACTGGCGTAGAAGGATCCTCACCAGTAAGCACTGCTCTAGCATCAAGTCCGGCTATGGTCAAGTTTGCACCAGCACGCCTACTAGTGACTTGCCAGTTGGCGGTGCCATGTTCATTGGGGACAGTCAGTACAGTCACCACCGCGCCAGTACCTGATTTTGGGCAATCTCGGGTGACGATCACTATGACACCACCGAGGGTCGAGACCACACCAGGGACCGATTCTATTACTATTGCAGTCCCTGTGGTGGACTCTGTAGAGCAGCCGGGTATCTTGGAGGGTGGGGGGGCCTCCATTCAGCAGGATGTGCCGAGTCATATAGAGGAGGAAATGGTGGAGACACGCGCATTCCAGGATGACCTCAGTGCCTGGTTGAGCCGCTATCAGATCACACCCGTGGCACCTGCAGGCGAGGCCGCTCTATCTCTATGCAGGGAGATGCATTCTTTGGATGTTATTGATCTCGAGGGAGAGAGTTCTCCAAGTAGTAGGGAGCTTCAGCGGGTTGATTCGCCACCCACGGATGTAGTGATGAGTCCTCACAAAGATGAGGGGGTGACAGTTGGAGTACAGCAGGATTTGGGAGAGTTTGACCAGTTCATTGCCAACATGACTCTAGGAGCTCAGGGGCTTGTGACCTCTGCGAGACTCCAGGAGGATGCCGCGGTGCAATGTCCCTACTAATATTCTAATATAAAATCCTAATATGTTTTACCAAGACATTTCAACAAACACTTGGCTGTCATAGTTTATCATGTTGTTCACACTTTCAGTCAAACTTTAAGGACATTCTGAAGCAATTTTTCATTGAAGGTTGAGCCACAAGAATAATAGAATATCATAGGAATGATTTAGAACAACAACCATGAGGTATTAAAGGCAAATAGGACTTATTATCAGTCACATTCACTTGCTGTCATTTTAACAAATAATTGGCATACAACCTTAGAATACTATCCAAATAAGATGCAGTTCCAGCTAATTCAATCCTTTTAAAACCATTACAATATGATGTCAAAAGACCAATGTATGAACTGATTTTACCACGGGCAGGTCTCAGAATTTCTGAAGACTAAGGACTGGTATGGACGCACACACTTACAACTGAAACAATAAAAAGAATATATTAAAGAACTTGATTTGATGTTCCCAGGTGCAAGCGATGATGTAGCTGATACAAATATTCAATCATGATGATTCCCATGTGCAAGATCCAAGCTCTCTATATGTCGACCCTGCTGCTGTCAAATATGGTCAATGCATATAATGTATTGCATTTGCGTCAAGTCTAGAGATGATGCGCAGTTACTCCGAAGTTTCCCGCGTGTTTTCCCACTTCCTCACACTGCGAAGACCGCAATCTCCTTCCTTTGCTTTTACTAATGTCACACTTTCTGTATGCCGTTTGACAAATTCCTGCGTTATCACCCGATATCGGGCTACCAGTGCTCGCTTAGTCGCTGCATTATTTCCGGTTTGCGGTGGGACTGGTGATGCGTATATTTCTTGTGGTTCTGCTACTGAGTACGGGCGTCACTGTGTATACTCCTCTCGCAATTCAATCGTGTATGCAACCCATGATTCCGCAATTTTGCTTTTGCATTGATATACTCCGAATACAACCCAAGCTCACCGTGACTTCATTCTGAAATAAACACAGTTGATTCTTCTTCCGGTTCATACAACCAATAGGTCAGTCCAAAAACTGACGAAAGGCTTATTAATCTTTGGATGTGTGTTAACACACGCAGGCTTCAAGTTTATTCTTCCACAATTTGTTTTTATAAACTCCGATATCCTTCCTTCCTTGCCAAATCCTTATTTGAAGACAAATAGAGGGTAAAATTCCCGTAGGAAAACCAACTCCCGCAAGGATTAAAAATCAAATAATAGTTTAGGCAAAATAATTAAGCAACTAATATTTAATTTTTCTTCTTTATTGAAAAATCAAATAGGGAACTCTTATTATAATATATTAGTCATCATTTGAACTAATATAAAATAAGAAAAGTTCATTAATACCACCAAATGGTATTAATTTGATTAGTCATCATTTGAACTAATATAAAATAAGGAAAGTTCATTAATACCACCTAATGGTATTAATTTGATGGGGACATCACAGTCTCCCCTGCCTCGTGTTGCTTGCCCTCAAGCAACTCCAAAACTCTTTCATTTTCCCAGGTGGCATCATCCTGAGGCAGATTTTTCCATTTGATGAGATATTCCCTAATAGTTTTGTTCCACAGTTGCCTGTCCCGTGTGTCCAAAATTACTTTTCGAATCATTTCGAGCTTTCCTTCATCATTCAAAGGAGGTAAATCTTTGGAAACTGACACCTGCTTCCCCAAAGCTTTCTTGAGACAAGATACATAAAAATACATTGTGTATCTTGCTATCCACTGGTAAATCAAGTTCATAAGCTACTACACCAACCTTCTGAACTACCTGATATGGACCATAAAACCGAGGTTTTAATTTTTCAGACCCACTATGTTTGAGAGAAGATTGTCGATAAGGTTGCAACCTGAGAAATACCAAATCTACCACTTCGAAATGGCATTCAACTCGCTTTTTATCTGCATAGAATTTCTGTTGATTCTGAGCACATTGCAAATTCTCCTGAAGAGCTGACAAAATGTCTTGACTTTCTTGAAGCCAATTACGAGATTTAGGTACATTGCTTTACTCAAAAGCGAGGTCAAGAAAAGAGAGTACACCATAGCCATATAATGCTTTGAAAGGAGACATACCAATTGACATATGAAAGGTGGTATTATAGCAATATTCACCCAAATATAACCACCGAACCCAAGCCTTTTGATGACCGGCTACATAGTTACGAAGGTAACCTTCAATCCACTTGTTCACTATTTCCGTCTGTCCATCGATTTGCGGATGATAGCTGGTACTATGATTCAGCTCTGTACCTGTCAATCTGAAAAGTTCCCCCCAAAATATACTCAAAAATCTGCTATCCCTATCACTGATTATAGTCTTTGGTAAACCATGTAAATGGAAAATCTCTCTGAAGAATAACTCTGCAATCTGAACTGCTGTAAATTCTGTAGTGATAGAAAAGAAGTGTGCAAATTTAGTTAATCTATCAACCACAACAAAAATACAATCTTTACCTTGGGATCTCGGTAAACCTGTGATAAAATCCATTGATATACTTTCCCATTTTTGATCTAGTATGGGTAGTGGTTGTAATAAACTTGCAAGATAAGTTTGCTTTGCTTTATTTTGCCGGCGAGTGGTGCATTCCTTGATATAGCGTAGAACATCGTTTTTAATCCTTTCCAAGTGAACCTTTCTCTTATCTATCGATACGTTTTGAAGTATCCAGGATGCCCTGCTAGAGGAATATCATGCATAGCTTGGAGGATTTTTGTTTTCAACTGCGAACCTGGAATTAAATAAATCATGTCCTTGTAATAGATAACATCATTAACAACCTTATATTTGTCATCTTGTATATTACCATCTAACAAATCACATGCAAAAGAATCCTTTGAATATTCAACTAGCAATAAAGATTTCCAATCAACTGTTACTACGGAGAACGCATTGATTTCAGGCCTTCTAGATAGAGCATCTGCAACAACATTATTTTTACCCTTTACATATTCAATCTCAAAATCATAAGCTTGGATCTTACTGATCCATTTTTGTTGCCTGTCATTTAAATCTTTTTGTCCCAAGAAATATCTCAAATTGTTATGGTCAGTTTTCACCACAAATCTGCTACCAACCAAATATTGTCTAAATTTTGTCAATGCATGCATGATTGCCAACATTTCTTTATCATAGATAGAATACAATTTCTCAAGCTTATTAAGTTTCCTGCTTTCATAAACTATAGGATGTTTGTTTTGCATTAAAAATGCCCCTATTCCATCACCAGAAGCATCACATTCCAACACAAAAGGCTGATTAAAATCTGAAAGAGCAAGTACTGGGCAAGAGCTCATTACCTCTTTACGTTTCTCAAATACCTGTTGAGCTTCCTCGGTCCATCGGAATGCCCCTTTTTTGGTAAGATCTGTCAAGGGTGCCCGAAGCTGTGAGAAACCTCTGACAAACCTCCTGTAATAACTACATAAACCAAAGAATCCTCTTAACTCTGTAAGATTCTGTGGTGGTGGCTAATCCAAAATAGCCCTTATCTTTTCCTGATGAACCTGTACCCCTGTTGCATTGATCATATGCCCTAAATACAAAATTTCAATCATTCCAAATTCGCATTTAGAAGCCTTTGCATACAGTGATTGAGATTCCATAATACCAAGAACAATATCAATATGTTTCAAATGCTCTTCCCAAGTTTTGCTATAAATCAATATATCATCAAAGAACACTAGCAAAAATTTCCTTAACTGTTTGTTAAAGATATGATTCATACAGGACTGAAATGTTGCCGAAGCATTTGTTAGACCAAACGGCATAACCAAGAATTCATAATGACCATAATGACAGCGAAAAGCAGTTTTATGAATATCTTGTTCTCTTAACTTAATTTGATGATACCCTAATCTCAAATCAATTTTAGAAAAATAAACAACACCATGCAATTCATCTAACAATTCATCAATTCGAGGAATTGGATACCTGTTTTTTATTGTTTTCTTGTTAAGAGCTCTGTAATCAATGCACATACAAAGAGTTTCATCCTTATTTTTTACCAACACTACAGATGATGCAAAAGGACTAGAACTAGGTTCGATATGCCCCATATCCAACAATTCCTTAATTTCTTTTTCTATTTCATCCCTTAATGTTTAAGGGTGTCTATAAGGAGTTGTGATAACTGATTTAGCACCTTCTTCTAATTCAATAGTATGTTCAAACCCTCTATCTGGTGGGACTCCTGGAGGAATATCACTAAAGACCAAATGATGTGAATCTAATACTTTTAACAAATCATCTTGATAAGATTTAGATTCAAAGCCTGATACCTTGTTGGAGATTAAACATTGTGCCGACCATGCCACATCTCCATGTCTGAAAATAGCTTCCATTCTTTTAGCACTAACGATCCTGGGACCACTGTTAGACATACCACGAAGGACTACCTTCTTATCATCAGTTTTAAAAGAAAATTCCATTCTTTTAAAACTCTGTGTATATTCATCTAATGTTTCCATCCACTGTATGCCCAAGACAACATTAGTATCAGCCAAATCAATCACATAAAAATCATCAATAATAGTGTAATTGCCAAGGGTAATATTCAATTTAGGAACTTTATGAGTACTAGATAAATTAGTTCCACCTGCTATCAAATCCCTCATGTTTTTCAGTTTGCAAACCATGTCTTTCCACAAGTGTTGAATCAATAAAATTATGAGTAGAACCACTATCAAGCATAACAGTCACATGCTGTCCATTCAAAACTCCTCTTAACTCTGAAAATATTATAATGTGGAGTTCCTGTCATAGATGCTATAACTCCTTCTCCTTGTTTAGTACTTGTTTCTGCCTCTATGTTCTATGGTGCTCGTTCTATGTTAGGATCAACATTCTCCTCATCCTCACTGTCAGACATAACCTCAATATAATGAATTTTTCCCTTACCTAAATATCTATGTCCAGGCTGCCATGCTTCCCTACAACTGAAACATAGTTTTTTCCTTCTGAGCTCTTCCCTTTCTTCTTATCTAACCTGTTTTTAGGGAAATTATCTTTGTTGAAAGGTTGTTTGTCTTTTTCAGGTTTAGGAGGTGGTCCTTTATTAAAAAAAATTCCTTTTGAAGATGGTTCTAATTCTCTTGCTCTTTTGACAGCTATTTGTAAGGTAAGAGGGTTTAAGGACTTAACCCAACCTTTGAGGGAATTAGACAATCCATCTATAAATATTACAATCTTGTGTCTTTCTGAAATTTCAGTAACTAAAACTGTTAATTTTTCAAATTCAGAAATATATTGCTCAACAGTTTCAGTTTGCTTAAGCTGAGTCAAATCTTTAAGATGTAATTCAGAATCTTTAGAATCAAACCTGTCAATAAGTTTTTCAGTGAACTCAACATAAGTACTTATCAAATTATGACCCAAGGTTACTTGCCCATGATGCCACCATTCATGTCCTATACCATCAAGATGTAATGCCGCATATTTAATTGCTTCATCTTCTAACATAGGATTTAATTGGAAGTATGTGTCTAATTTTTACACCCATGCCCGAGCAATTGTTTTACCTGTTCCATCAAAATAAGGAATGGACATTTTCCCAATTTTCCTTTGCAATTCACTGTTGTTTCCTCTCTGCCCTCTTGGCCTATGTTTTATTCTGACATCTAAATATTCTCTAAATGTCATTGTTGATCTGAATTCTTCTCCAGAGCCTAACCAATCTTGATGTATTTCTTCCTGTATTTCTCTTATTGTAGGTTCATTTTCAGGTGGCTGGTTTCTAGCAGTAAATGTAGGCATAAAAGGTCTAGTTGTTCCTGTTCTTTCTGGCTGATTATTGACAGACTGTTCATCTCTACCCCCATTGTTTCCCCCATTATTTTGATGTTGATTATTCTGTCTTCCATTATTTTGGTGCTGATTTATATTATTAGCCATAAATTGGGTCATCAAGTTGGTCATTTTGTTAACATTATCTTGCATATCTTGCTGGCTTCTAATTAATGCAGCCAATAGGTCCCTATTGTTATCCAGGTCTCCCATGTTGGTTTCAAAAATAAATTCCTCGTTAGTTTCGGTGTGGCTATCCTCAATCTCAAACGGACTAGATGAACTACTCTATGCAAAAGGGGAGTTTTGAAATCTGTTTTGACGGGCCCTAGTACTTCGGAAATTGTAATTTCCCTGGTGTGTACTCAACTACGCATTAAGTTTTCATGAAGTTTCAAACACCCTACAGGCTGGCAGGATTCAAGAGCTCTGATACCACTGCAATGTCCCTGCTAATATTCTGATATAAAATCCTAATATGTTTTACCAAGACATTTCAACAAACACTTGGCTGTCATGGTTTATCATGTTGTTGACACTTTCAGTCAGACTTTAAGGACATTTTGAAGCAATTTTTCATTGAAGGTTGAGCCACAACAATAATAGAATATCATAGGAATGATTTAGAACAACAACCATGAGGTATTAGAGGCAAATAGGACTTATTATCAGTCACATACACTTCTGTCATTTTAACAAATAATTGGCATACAACCTCATGATACTATCCAAATAAGATGCAGTTCCAGCTAATTCAATCCTTTTAAAACCATTACAATATGATGTCAAAAGACCAATGTATGGATTGATTTTACCACGGGCAGGTCTCAGAATTTCTGAAGACTAAGGACTGATATGGACGCACACACTTACAACTGAAACAATAAAAAGAATATATTAAAGAACCTGATTTGATGTTCTCAGGTGCAAGCGATGATGTAGCTGATACAAATATTCAATCATGATGATTCCCGTTTGCAAGATCCAAGCTCTCTATATGTCGACCCTACTGCTGTCAAATATGGTCAATGCATATAATGTATTGCATTTTCGTCAGGTCTGGAGATGATGCGCAGTTACTCCGAAGTTCCCCGCGTGTTTTCCCACTTCCTCACACTGCAAAGACCGCAATCTCCTTCCTTTGCTTTTACTAACGTCACACTTTTCGTATGCCGTTTGACAAATTCCCGCATTATCACCCAATATCGGGCTACCAGGGCTCACTTAGTCATTGCATTATTTCCGGTTTGCGGTGGGACTGGCGATGCGTATATTTCCCATGGTTCCGCTATTGAGTACAGGGGTCGCTGTGTATACTCTCGTGATTCAATCGTGTATGCAACCCATGATTCCACAGTTTTGTGTTTGCATTGATATACTCCGAATACAACCCAGGCTCACCGTGACCTCATTCTGAAATAAACACGGTTGATTCTTCTTCCGATTCGTACAACCAATAGGTCAGTCCAAAAACTGACAAAAGGCTTATTAATCTCTGGATGTGTGTTAACACATGCAGGCTTCAAGTTTGTTCTTCCACAAATTGTTTTTGTAAACTCCGATATCCTTCCTTCCTTGCCAAATCCTTATTTGAAGACAAATAGCAGGTAAAATTCTTGTAGGAAAACCAACTCCTGCAAAGATTAAAGATCAAATAATAGTTTAGGCAAAATAATTAAGCAACTAATATTTAATTTTTAATCTTTATTGAAAAATCAAATATTGAACTCTTATTATAATATATTAGTCATCATTTGAACTAATATAAAATAAGGAAAGTTCATTAATACCATCAAATGGTATTAATTTGATGGGGACATCACACGCAGTGGTAGAACGGATGGAAAGATTGTTGACTTTTGTCAGCACTGGATGCAGAGAAGAGTTTGTGAGGTGTTTTGAGCCCGACGGGTGGCCTGAGACGGAGAACCTAGGGATGCTGGAGGCTTGGCACCTCATTGAGGGAGTTGGAGAGACCCGGATGCAGTCCTTATTGAGATAGGTGGAGCAGGCCTTCCAAGAAGGCTACTATGAGCTCAGAAGGACACAGCATATGGCATCCACTGCTAAGGCCTTGCACGTAGCAGCAATGACTACTCAGGAGGAGATGGCTGCTAGGTTTCAGGAGGTTGAGGCTGCATTGGCATAGGCTCAGGCAGCAACGGACGTTTTGGTAGCAGATAAGTCTGCCTTGGTTACGCAGTTGGAGGAGGAAAGGGCAACCAGGGCGAGGATGGAGATGCAGTTGGAGAAGGAGAGAGCATCCAGAGCTCTGTTAGAGACTCGATTGTCTAGTGCATTGGAGAGCATCGACACGAAGGAGGAGGAGGTGTTGGAGGCAGCCTATATGGTTAAGATTGCAATGGAGAGGTAAATGGTGGCAGAACGAGATCTGAAGAGGAGGACTGAGCAGGTGTATGAGCTGAGTGGGCGATTGGCTTCCACCACTACACCACCACCCGCGCCTTATTTGTATATGTGTCCTCTATGTTAGTTAAATAGCATGTTCGCTAAACATCATGTGTCAGTTAAATGACATGATTCTAAAAAAGAAATGACTATAGAGAAGGTGCATCAGAAACTGTTGCCCAAAGTTAAAGAGACCGTAGACAATATATGTGAGTCTTCCAAGCCAAGCCTCATTGTGTCATGCTTAGTTTGTTCTCTACTTCGGTATTTCAAGGGATGGAAAGCAGTGTTGGCCCATGCCCAAAGTTTTAGGAAAAAAAGGGTGATTCAAGGTCGTGGCTACCATCTGGCACTTGTAAATGTTATTCAATTCTCAATTCAACATATAAGTTATATTCTAGTTTATCATTACTTGATCGCACCCTTTGACTCATCGTTACAATTACCAATCGGTGTATACTTTAATTAACAGCCCGATACCAATCGGTGTACACTTAACTAATCATCCGATACCAATCGGTGTACACTTAACTAATCATCCGATACCAATCGGTGTTTGCTTAATTAATCATTCGATACCAATCGGTGTATGCTTATTTTGCCACCCGATAACAATCGGTTAATTCCGATAACCATTATTGTTCACTGTTTAATATATCAACCAATATAAATCGGAATACATTGGTTAGCCCGATAATAATTGGTGATCACAGTTATAATGTAAACCGATATTAATCGGTATTCTATGCTATGATATGATTATCGATAGTTTAAGCATTGATTGAACTAAGTAGATTGAACATATACAAATGAAGAATGATCATCAAATGAAGGAACAATAGCTTGAAGTTTTTCCTCATAGTTTATTGATAGGATAAATGATTGAATGAGAGACTTCATTTATCTCTCATTCAATCATTTATCTTACCGAAGCTATAGTGCATTAACAGCACTTGATAGTGTCCTTAAGGACAAGGAGGGGCATGGAGAAGGATAAGACCAGAAAATGCCATCTACCACTCGTTCTATCCTCATTGATCTAAATCTCTTAGAAAGCAATCTCATAGTGTGGCCACCTGCTGTAGTTATAGAAACCAGTGGCTCAAAATCATTATAATCCCAGGAAAAGCTGACAAATGAATTTTCATGCTCAGCTCAATCCTGTTTAAAAAACTACTCTAAATACAAACCACTCTAAATTCCAGCCAGTATTCTGCAGTTGGAGGCCCTGGGATTGGAAGGCTTGGTTTTCTTGTGATGGGAAATAATGGAGAAGGGGAGAATGATCTGCAAAATGTGAAGGTTCAAGGTGAAGTTACGAAAGAGCTTGGACAAAAGGGTACTTTTGTATCACAATTTGTGTAGAAAAGATTCAGAGGTGGGATCGAAGCAAGGGTCAGAATTGTGTTGAAAGTTCTGAAAAACAAGAGATTGTTGGTAATGAAATATCTTTCTAGAAGATACATGCTTACAGGTTACAAATTTGTATATGTTTTGAAGGAGTGGAGAGGTTCTCAAAATATCAGAAGATTTCATAAAATAATCGTACTTCAGAGTTTTCAAGAAATATTTATCTATTATAGTGGATATGAAATGATTATGAAGTTATCAGTAAATAATTATAAAAGTAAGTGTGAATCTCATTTTTTTAAAGCGCTATAGCAAAACCCAAAGAAGAAAGGCAGCTATTGTATTTTGAAGCCTTCGGAAGGCTTTATAAGTTGCTACGCGGGAAAACTTAGGAAGGTACTGATTCCCTTTGGGAATCTTTTCTTAATTCAAAACTGCAGATTTATATTTTGGGGGAATTGCAGGGAATAAGAGAAGCGTTATTGCATTGTTTGGGAATTAAATTCCACTCCCTTTTGCTGGTCGCAGCCCTTGGGAAGGTTTTATGAGGTGTCATACAGATTATAGCAGTAGCAATTATCATCGGAGCTGTCATAAAATAATAATCTTATATATGTATAACGTAAATGATGTAACTCCTATGCCACATAACGGATGTAGACGTCCCAAAAGGAGACATGTAAGAATTGAATAAATTTAAAGAGAAAGAAATGATTAATTTATTTAAATAATATTATGAATCGGAATGAAATATCAGCCTCAATTAATATACCAGAATTGAAGTGCGTCAAATCCAGAACAGAGAGTTGGTGTTTTAATTATGGTCATTATATATAGATATAGACATATTGTTATAGAGTTTCAATAAGCCAAATAAAGTAAAAAATTAAGGATTACTAAATATGAAACTTAACTTTGATTTCTGGATGGTTCCCAGCTGTTCATTTTGAGGTCAGCATTAATGTTATAAATATATATTCTGATTTGTATTATTATTGTTATATGATGTTCGTGAAATTTTCAGTTTACATCAGCATTTGCACATTTATCATATGTAAGTATGGTGCATAAGATTATGCACAAATTTTAGTGAAAAAAATTGAGATTGGAATAAAAATCATTTTTTTGGTAACTAGTTAATTATTTATAACCTTCTACCAGAGCAATATTGAAATATCTTCTCATAACTGGCTCAATGTAAACTGTTTGACGAAATGCCTATATGTTAAAAATAAAAAAAATTCTTGGAACAATATTTCCCAGTAGGGTTGTTACACTTTGAATGGAGATTTTATTTAGAACTCTGCTAAATTAATTTGAAAAGTGATATATTTCTTTTTCCTATGCGAATCTTCCCCTCCATACTGGTATTTGATACTTCATTTGTTTAATATTCACTGATATATGGTTAATCATTTTGTTGATTTTTGCAGCTGTTGAATGTTTACTCGCCTAAATTTGAAACTGCTGGCCAATTTTGGCCTATTGTGCATTACTGTACAATATTTTCATTGATTTTCATGCAAATAATTGCAATAGGCATATTTGGAGTCAAGAAACTTCCTTTCGCTTCTGGCTGGGTAATACCAATGTGTATAATTACTCTCCTATTCAACAACTATTGTGGGAAACGATTTCTGCCTATGTTCAACAACTATCCTGCAGAGGTACCTGTTGCTTATAAGTTATAACACATCTCTGATAAGCTTGTTTATGTTACCAGATATAGAAATAAGCATAAATGTCTATGAATATTTAATTTTAAGCCATTGATTTTCTGAATGTTAATACCAAAAATGTGCACCCTTGAAGGTTTTGATAAAAAGGGACAGGGAAGATGAAAAAAATCCGCAGATGGATAGCTTTCTTGAAAGTCTGTCTAACGCATATCGTGACCCAGCTTTGCAACCAGTTCAATTTTCAACTGATGAGAATGACAACAAAACTTATCTCATAGTCCCAGATGCTTGAGTTGCAGTTCGGAAGTGCTGCATTGTATGTTTCCTCAGCATTAGTTTTATATGTTCTGGTTTGAAACTTTACTGCACTCTTGAAGTTTATAAATGTTCTTTAGTGCTGGATCATTATGATTTTCTATAAGAGAACTATCTGAAGGTTGACATTGAACCATTGAATCCTCATTGTTTATTTTTTCCACCTAATTGTTTATATGGTGGTATGTCTTCCATTGGCTTGGGAGTTGTGTCGCGAATGAGCATCATTGTAAAATCTCCTGTGGTCAGAATCGATGGTGCTTAATAGTTGCACATAGCACCAAATTCATTGTTTGTATTGGATTTACATTGCTTACCAGGTCCTAAGAACTTGATTTTTTGAAGGCATTATATTGAAGAATTCTCAAATGTATTCTATCTTGTACAAAATGGATTGCTTGTTGCCACATTAATTTGTTGTATCTTTATGATAAATGAGACAGCAGGCTCATTGTTATTCGTTGAGACTTGAATAATTTGTTATTTGTTGAGTTAAAATTTGATGCTTCAACCATTCATTGGCAAGTTCAATAATTTCAGAAGCAACAAAATAAAACAAATTAACTCCATTGGGCTTCCTCCATACCCAAACCTCAAAGCTGAATATTTTTTAATGCACATCTAATGAAGCATAACGACTTTGCCAAGGAAGTCAGGACTTGAGGCGTACCCCCAATTCTCAGTTAGTAAGTAGAATTCTCTGTTATCCCTTTTTTCTATCTACACAAAGCTGCACACAAATAAGCAACCCTTGAGATAGAGCAAGATGGAGCAAAACACAAAGAAATATATTATATTAGATTTTTAGTCTAAATTTCAAATATGGTAACAGTAACATGAACTTGAAAAGCTCATTTTCCGTAATTGGAACCTTGATTTTTTCAGTTAAAGACTGCGATTATGGTCTGTAAAGTAAACTGAATCATGAAAAGTAGAATTGAAGCCTAGTATAAAACTATTTGGAAGTATCATTAATTTTCATGATGCAATGATTCAGACATTTTTTTTCAAACTTTGATAACATATGAGAACCTCTTCCACTAATGTTTTTGATATATCACAAAATGTTCTCTACTGCAACAATACGTGTTGACTACGTTTCATTGAATTTACATTCTTACCATGGCAACTTTATGACTTGTACTGCTAAGAACAAATCCATAGTTTAAACAAATTGATTCAAAATATACTTTGTATGTCGTACAAAACAAACAAACAGTAAAGAACAGATAACTATTTTGTATTAAAAAACTTATATTGTTAGGTACAAAGTAGTTTACAAATTATGTAAAATAATAAATATTTATTTGTGGTTTATCTTTATAAATGTGTTCAGTCACATTAAATATTTATTTGGGCTCACTGGAAATGTTGTTACTATAACATTGGTTAGATATTTTGTGTGGATTGAATATTGGATAAATATTTGATATTGAAAAAATTACATTTAAAAAATAAATGGGGTTAATGGTTTTTGTCAATACCATAGTTGTGAGCTTGGTTCTATAAAAACAATCACATGTTTAGTGGTTGGGGTTGACTATCATAATCTTTGAGGTATGTTGTCATTTGTATTGAGCTTTCTTGTAAAGTACATTTATGAAGCATGACGTGGGATGTGTGGGTGTACGATTATCTATTGTGCGAGATTGAGTTTTCCCTTTGTTAGGATTTTCTTAGAGTATACCTGGTGTAATCTTGTAATATGTCTTTGATCTTTGCATTATGGTCATCATATAAGTTTGTATGCATTTTTTTTCATAGGGTTATATTGGAAATGGTTTGATCAATTTGGTAATTTTCTAATAAGTGTTATCAAAGTCATAGTTGTGGTTGAGGGGGGTGAGAGCTCCTTGCTTTTGTTTAATTCTTGTTCGAGCAAATCTGACACAAAGTTGAAGTCATGGCAATGCTAAAAATATTTCACTCATTTCAAAGGTTAAGGTGTGGTGCAAATTGTGAGAGTTGTAGATTTGTGGTTTGGGTTTATAGATTTGTGATTTGGAGTTTGCAGATTTGTGGTTATTATTGTAGAATTGAGGTTTGGAAAAAAAATTGGTAAAGAATTTTTTTTAGGTGTTCACCATGAGGGTTTTGTGAAAGAAGTTATAAAAATATTTTTTTTTATGTGTAAGCTTTAAAATTGCATTAATGTTATCAAAATGATTTCTTAGAATAAAACATACCTCATCAATAGGTGGAGGAGCAATGAAACTAACATAAAATTTGATATATTTTGGCCATAGCGGTCTAAGAAAGAAAAATTACCCTCTCTTAGGCCATTGTATGTTTGTACTATGCATTGCAAAAATTAAAAAATTCTTGTGCAATAAAAATTTTTAAAATTTCAAAAATTTATAAGTGATGGCAAAGGGTGGTTGCAAAGAGGGTGCAAGGTCCACAAACCCATGTTCCCCTAATCATGGACAATTGACAAGTGGTAGAGTACTAGCTTGTTAGACACAATGCACCACTGAGAGGGGGGTGAATCAGTGGTTCTCAAACTTTTCCCTTTACCTATCCTATGTGAGCATACCGGTTAATGGATCTAACTCAATGCAGACTTACTGGTTAGAGGGGAGACCAAAACAAATGCAATCATACAAGGGATATCACATAACTCCAATATATACAAGGAAAACCCAATATGGGAAAAACCTCAGTGAGCAATGTTGTTGGAGTCTGCTGCTCCAATCCAGCCTCACAATGAAAACTCTTTTACAATGTTTAGGGAACCAACCCAAGGAGCACCAACCCCTAACTTGTTTATGGGCTACAACCTAAAGGAGTTGCAACCCCTCCACCGAGCTACAACTTAGTGATCACAATGAAATCATCAAATACAAAAGTAGTTATCTTGTTACAAGTGAATCTTGTAACCATTTCATATACCTTACTCTGTCGGTGAGATACCTTCTCTGCAACACCGACTCACTCTTCTGCTGCTTAACTACCGGTACACCTCTCCTCTTCTTTTGTTTTGTTGGATCTCCACCTTACTCTCTGCTCTTCACCAGTAAACACTTTGCCAGTTTTTTGTTTGCCTTCTCTACAGCTTCCTTCACTTCTACGCTGCCGGTATGGACACTACCGGTTGAACACTTCAACCTGATTCTTCCTCACTCTCACTCTCTTCTTGGATACTCATTGAGCACTTGGTTGATTTGCTCTTACATGCAAAAGTAACACTTAATCACTTCGCAGAAGCACACTCTTCTTCTATTCAGCAACAGCCTTCAATGAATTTGGCTTCACTATTTATAACCTGGTTTTCCCGCCAAAAACCAATTCAAAAAACATGGGCGGTTAGGGTTTCCTCATCAACCTCAAGGCAAACCAAATCCAATCAGATCCTATCCGATCCGATCGCCCAGACAATTGTTTCCTCATCACCCCCATTGTCTTGCCTTCTTGATCACGTCTTCTATCTTTGGCAATCTGCTTTTTAGCTTGTCAGCTGATTTCTTGGTCAAACACCAAGATTGGTCTTGCGGTTTCTTTCATTTGTCTCGATCTCCTCAATCACTCTTAGTTGTCTCTCAGTTGTCCTCCAGACCTCGAGCCGCAAACCTCTGCAACAGCTCTACAACACGTCCCGTGATTTGTGGGATCTACCATTAATGTCGACCAACTTTGCAACTACCTCGTCGGTGTACATTCCTTCTTTACCCGAGTGCAAGTTTGCCACCTTGACTCCATGTGGTATCCATGTTGACCAGCTGCCAGCTTGACTCTTCATGTTGGTCCAGATAGGATCACCGACCAAACTCTCTACCGGTTCCTCTTTTCTGTCGATTTGCTAACTCTATCGGTATCTCACATTCTACCAGTTAACTCATCATGTCTGCACTTTGTTGAACTGTCAATGGGACACCTAAACTGGTCTTCAGACATGTCTATCCAAAGCATGCTTATTCCCACAAGGTGGGAAGACATCTGCATCTGCACCTTGTCCATATTACCGATGGACTTACATACCAGTAAGCACTCTTGATGACACACTGTCATCAACCTTCACCAGACTCCATCTTCAGTCAGGCCACATTCCTCTGTTTGCATCTGCTCAACCTTGTCTTCTCCTTGATCGGCTCGAACCATATCACAACCGGTTTGTCAATATGACAAACACATCACACTCCATCTGTTCCGGCAACTCAACTTGCCTTCTCTGTCGATCTGGTGCATATTCTTGATCTCAGGCACTTAATGCATTCCCTCAATTCAGCGGTAGATCCAGTGTGAACCTTCAAACACCTACCTTTACATCTTCTCCCTTATCTCATAGAGCTATGATGCATAATAGGAGATAAGCTCCCCTTACCGGTGGAGTGACACCATCTGCTTTCTGCAATGTACTCATGTGACTTCCCTATTTGTGCAACATCTCTTCAAACAGGCACATGTGAACCGGTGTTGGCACTTTCACTGTCAGTCATCTCTTCCCATAGTGACTGCATCTTCATCCGGTGGGAGTCCTGTTGTTCTGCAAGTTCTAAGCATACCTGTGATCTGTTCATTCTTCTCTTCTGGTGTTGATGTGATTTAGGTAATATTTTGCCTCTTCATCACAAACAACATCCAAGCATCTTTCCCATTGTCAACACTAAACTTATCAATTGACATACTCTCCTTACCGAGGATATACTATACTAGTACTGATCACCTTACCATCTCATCCACACAAGTCAGGAACTAACTTGTGTACCAGTGACTCCAGTGGTCATTCATTCCTTCCTTATCGGTGTCTTACAACACAAGGTGATATCAAAGATATCTCAACCTGTACTCCTCTTTGACAGTGTTGCACATACATCTCTCATACCGATAGTCATCCCATACAGGTTGACATCAATGACAACACAATGCCAACATAGCTGATATGAGGGTGTCAGTCATTGTCAAATCTTTGATTGGCAAGGCTTAGCCCCTAATTAGGTGGGCCCAAGCTACATTCACCATGAGCTTTACAAAAATTTATAATCTAAATGAGTTTTTAGGTTTGCTATTAGACTCTCACCTATGTGTTGCCTCTACACGTCATTGTCGCTTGAACACTATTAATGCAACATCCATTGACACAAAAGGATGCTAGTATGACATCATTATATAGATGTCATTTTTTTGGTCCCCTATAACTCTTGGGGGGTGTTTTTTTTCTATAGGGCATAGCTTTAATCCACAATATCTAATTTTTGAGTTCTTAGAGGTGTCATAAAGTTTTTTCTAACCACTATGCATTGGTGTTAGATTTTTTTGTTTATGTTAGAGTTTCGCGTATAAAGACAACATTGCTCTAGAATGCTTAATAAGTTATACTTCTCATATACAAAATTGGATTTTGGATTTCAAATAGGAGATGGAGAGAATTTGCCATGTATAACATAGTGGATCATGTGGTTTTTCACTTAGATGAATAGAGAGAGGTTTGTACTTATTTGAGCACTTATTGGAGCTTGAAATTCAAGATGTGATTGTGTGAACATCCAAATGATATGGTGGTGAAAACTTATTGGAATGCTTTTTTTATGTAACCAATATGATAGTACAGTGAGTTATCATATTTAGTTCTACCTAACACAAGGTTACAAGTATTTTCAGAATGTAGACTAGATGGAGATAAAAACATGATTGATACTCATGTGAGACCAAGAGACTTCATTCAATAAGAGTTAATTACATGTACAATGATGGTGATGAGGGTTATGGATATGTTTGAAGATTGGTATGTCGTGATTATATACATAATTGATAGGTTTGAGTCGTAATATTTGCTTGATTTATGATTGTAGGTTGTGGGTGGTTTAGTATTAGGAGATTGTTCTTATCTTTCGGATGCTTGTTTGGCTCTTTAACTATGGTTTCTTAGTTGTGGACTTATTTGACAAAAGATCGACAGGTGATCTAGTGTTCAAGTCTTAAGATCTACAAGTTATCTTATTTATTGTCATGGTTTGTAGATTTCTAATGTGATGGTGAGTTTCCATGTTGTAGCAATTTAAGATTGATGAGTTTTGCAAGTTTGTGGGTTGACCACCCATTGCTTCTAGTGGGATAACAAGGATGTGGATTGTCGGTCAATTGGCCTTGTATATGGTCATCTATGCATTGATGTATTACATTGATGAGAGGATGGATGATTAGAGTGTTTGGACAGTCAATTATTGGAACTAGTAGCATGGTTGTTTATCACAATGTTATGGATAGCTCAGTTACATTGTTTAGTGAGAGCTTTGGGAAATGATCTTTTGGTGGTTATTTAGCTTTTTGGCTTGTATATCTTCATTCACTTTATTCTCTAGAGCTATTGGTAATGCAATTGAGCATTTGTGGAGTATAGGTGATCTTGATTTAGGAGATGGCTATCATGATTCCATAAATAATTTAGTATCGTGATTTAATGGCAAATTTGATAGTGATGTGGATTTATTACTTAGTCATGGATGATCTTATGTAGTGGTTGTGGATGTTATGGAAAAACACTTGGATCATGATTCTTGTATACAACTTAAGTTCCATTGATAGGAGATAGTTCTCTTCGCGTGACTAGAAATTTTGATATCATGGGTTACCATGGAGGACCCTTGGAGTCTTTAGTTGATGTGTTAGTTTATGACTTATCAATTTTGATATGTGATCCTTGGTTGAAAGGATGTTTGGTATTGTTTTTTGGTTTACTTTGGATACCGGTTGGAATTCAACATGATATAAGTGCTTTTGGGTATAGGTTATGTTCATTGGAGCATGTGATATCTTAGGAAGAGATGTTAGATCATGATGTCATGACATGTTCTTGGATTTTACAGATATACAAGGAGAGCTTTGATAGTGATTTGTATAATTATATTGGTATTGAGTAAATTGTTCGTGTTCTTGGGAGCTTCATGAGAGTGTAGTGTTGTATTTGAAGATTAGCATGGATTGAACAATTGGAAGTGCTCATGGATATTTGGATACTTGGGTGAGGCTAGAGTTCTCTTGAGTCTATAGACATTTATTGAGACATTTACTCTTTGATGAGGTTTCAACAAGAAGTTTGAGGTTCCTTCGCTTGAATATAGACACGAGTTCATAATGAACCTGTTATCACTTGAACCTGCACCCCTATTTGCTAAGCTATCAACTCAGCAGGCTTGTGACACATGGGAACACTCCTAGGCCTATGGGTTGCCTAAAACTTGGAGTGAGCCTCCAGAGAAAGTTGGTTCTTAGCTGGTTATCACTTAATCTTAACTATCCTAATGGTTGGTTATCACCTAATTTTAACTATCATAATGACTTGGTTGAGAAAGGGGAAGAAGGATTACATAAAAATGAACCTACTATCTAACAGGTGATGCACCAAACTGATAAACTGAAACTACAAACAAATAACACACAATAAAACCAATAATAAAAGGTTTTCTTACACAACCCATAAATTACAATCTCTACATCAATATTTCATAAGAAGGTTAAAACATAACCACAGTCCTTTGAAGGAGAAAGATATTTTTTCACGACCTGAGACTGATTATATTATGGTCACAACTTATAACCTGCAAATAATTGAATTCCTGCATAAAATGTACCAACATGCAATACAACTCAAGGACAAAGAATATCACAAGAACCTGTACTAACACTAAGGACCCACAATAACATAAGAATATGGGAAGGTATAAACTGCTTATTACTGCAAAAGGTGTTACAATCTGTATTAC
The DNA here is from genome assembly GCF_030272615.1 of Cryptomeria japonica. NCBI lineage: Eukaryota > Viridiplantae > Streptophyta > Pinopsida > Cupressales > Cupressaceae > Cryptomeria > Cryptomeria japonica. Next base: position 65,171,730 of record NC_081407.1, on the reverse strand, counting down.
CTCTAAAAATGTGTTACAAAATCATCCACTTTTGCAAAAAAAACTCTGAAATTACAGTCTTCTCTAAAGTGAACAAGTCAGAACCCCTAAAAAGAAGACTGAAGGAGGTGTATATGCTTTACAAAGCAGTCAATGAATAAAAAATCTCCACCTCCTCTTGGGTGAGAAAACACAAAAATCCACCTTTTGAAGACCTAAAACAGGTCTAAAAGGGAGATTACTTGGTCAAAAAGTCAGGCCATCCACTGTCATGCCATAAAAGCTCTTAAATGCACTATAAATGACCCTAAAATATCTCCTGACATGCTTGCAAGCCTTCATTAATGCCAAAAATATCTCTCTGACCTGCTAATAATTGAAAATAAATATCTCATAAAGTGATTTGAAATTCATTACTTAATTAAACATTTGTTTAATTTCATTTTTTACATTTAAAGTCAAAATTTAATAACATGAAAATAATAAAGTTATTTATTAAAGTGATTAATTCACTTTAACAAGTAATTTTATCATTTTTATGTTATTAAAATTTTATAAATGTAATAAGAAAACATATATAAAGTGGTTTATTTCAAATCACTTTAATAAATATTTGTATTACTCCAGTTATTAATTTTTTTGACTTTAAATGTAAGTATGAAATAAACAAAGGTATTAAGTGATAAATTTAAATCATTTTAATAAATGTTTATTTTATTTAACATTTAACCTATATGCTTAATCTTCATAAAAACATATTTATTGAGTGATTTATCAATATATCACTTAATATAACCTATAGGGGATATTGTTCTTGAAGAGACACAATTCATCTTGGTGTATCATGGAGTAGCAATCCCATTCCCTGCTCTTGGTCTACTTTTGGATAATCATCTGATAGATATTGCCCGCTTCTTTAGATGGAGTATGTTTTATATTTCGTCTTCTCATGGATATGGATCTTGAGCTATTCTTGTTAATTCTAGAGGGTTCATTTGAGGAGTGTTAGCATGTTTATCTCCTTGTGTGTATTAGTTTGATTTACGTTGTTATTTATGAGGAGTTTAAGAGATGTCATTGAGTTGAATTCTAGATTCTAGTGATAGATTTGAGTATGATATTCCTTGGTTAAAGAAGCTTACATCTATGCTAGTTATATGAGATACATATGTTTTGTTTGATAGATATGATATTGAACATTTGGGTGTTGTTGATTTTTTAGTTGGGGTTTTGTGAAGGAGATATTTGAGGTGTTGGTAGAAGGACATGTTATGTAATATGATTGGCAAGCTTTTTTCTTTCAATTCTATGACTACTTGGAGGTTAACATTTAACTTGTGAGAGTTATAGTGGCTTGTTGCAAGAGAATATGCAACAATTTTGGCACATGTGTGGATCATTGTGATTGTCCTTTGTTACTATAAGGTTTTGATTATTAATGATACCTTAATTTTACTATTGATTAGTGTGTGCAATGAAACATGATTTCTAATTGATCAAAATAATATTAAAACAACTCAAAATCACAAAACAATGTAACACTCAAGATAGGGCTAAAAGAAGGACAAATCATAATGAAATAGATTGAAAAAGTAGTATGTTGATCTCTTCATTGCAACAATTTTCCCAACAATGTTACATTCAATGTGTGCACAATTTTGACAATGTAAGGGTGCTCAAAGCTTTAATATGCATGTAATTATGATATGTGTGATTTGAGGAAAAATGGTTGTGTAGTGTTTGAATGAGGGGAGATGAATTAGAGGGCTAGGATTGAATGCATAAGATCAATGATGGAGGATCATTATTGGGAAATAAACAAGTTCAATACCAAATATTGTGAAGATCAATCTCTATCCAACAAACTAATCAAAAAATGAGATTCAAGGCTTGGATAATTGCAACATGAAATTATGAATCTCATATATGCAAATTTAAAAATTAAGTTGCCTTAATTGTGGAAAACCATGATTAGATCCTTCTTCTTAATGATGCATCGACCTATAAAACGTTCTTAATAAACCTATCTTATGTGAACTTATAATAGCAATAAATAATGATCAACATCAGCATAAGATAGCAGTAGTAAGGCATATATTAGCAACATAAGATCAACACATAACATAGGATTTATGTAGAGAAACTCTTGCAGGGAAAAAAACTCCACCAATAAGAGAGGACAAGCTTGCATTATCAACAATAAAAGTGCTTACAATGCAATCACTTACATTCTCCTCTTTGCCTCTACCATAGTATCACCTATGTACATGTGAATAACCCCCTTATGCCTCCCATTCATCCTTTGTTCCTACAAAGAAATCTGCATTCAACTATTACTTATCAAATATACACCCAAAGGCTAAATTTATAGAATAGAAAGAGCTCCAAAACCAACAATAAAGGTTACCAAAGGATCCTCTTCATTCCTCATGACCACAACCCGTGGAATGCCTCCACAAAACTCGAAAAAGGCATTGATTTAGTTTCCAATACTTTCCCTCCAACTTTTGTGCCCATACTTGCAAGATAAACATTACATTAAATGTAATAAATGGCCAAATATCAAGAGACATTCTCTCACTTGGACAAGCCCATAGGTCACTCTTTATCTACTTCCTTAAGCCATTACATATCTTATTTTAGACTTCCATAAGTGGGGAAAATAATATTAAATTATCGTGTTCACAACACACTTCTAAAATTGCTAGTTGAACCCATCACCCCTTATGAATGAAATTACAAATTATTTTCCCAATACATCTTAAGTTCCTTAGGACATTTTGCAAGTATTTTGGAACCATGGCATAGAATTTACAAGATAGATGGCACCTTTATCCCATCATTCTCCCACTTGACATTGTACATTGTAAATACATCCATAAGAATCAAAAACAAGGGAACACCATCTCTTGGCCATCCATGTAACATTTATACCTTCACCATGCTTTCGTGCTCCAACAAGACACCTACAAAAGCAAGCATGATAACCACCATCAAGCAAAATCTCCTCATGTCCTCCAACATGCCACATATGAAAGAAAAATGAACATGCTAAGGTGAACCGTGTTAACTATTACTAAAACATGCACAAATATCTACGTGAACATATGTGATTCAAATGAAACAAAGGCTTTGAGTAAGTACCTTACTCATACCACCTGAAATAGAAACCACAACAAATTGCATTTCATCCAAGCTAACCATACCTTAAACCAAGGTAAACCAACATAGATAAAACTTCATGCCATCAACATATCAACTCCAAATATGGAATCAAGTCTCTGTATATCCAACCTCCTATCTCAAAGCAATATACCAATGCACAAATGACCACAAACAAGGCCAACTAACAAATTTTGCATCACCACTAAAACAATCTCATGGATAAAGACAATCCACATCTGAGTCAGCCCACTACAATTGGATAGGTGATCAACCCACACAACTACATAACTTGTAGATCCAAATCCAATGAACATGCAAACTCATCATCACATTAGTAAACCAAGATATCATAGAGGGTAATCAAACATATATCTAGAAACTCATGTTGCACGAGTAATGTCAAATCTAAAAAGATAAAAGTATATCAATTCTATCTATAATACTTCACATAGAGGATGTGGTTAACTCCTTATGCCACATAGAGTATGAAAACACTATGAAGTTGGCTAGTTATGCCAAAGTGCTTGGAAATTCCGCTCCTCCAAACCAAGTTGAGATTTCCATACCTATTTCTACAACTCTACCTAATGTTCCTACATACACATCTTCCACCATAGCCACCGTTGCACAAAATGTTAATGCCACGTGTGTTAGTAGTGGGGGGAATCCTATCAATTATCAATATGTTTACATTCCACCTTCAACAAATCTCCCATTCGTTTCTCAACCATCTCTTCCATCTACCTATCACAATGTTCCACCTACCATAAATACTACACCTTTAAATCCTCCATCAAAATCCTATCTTTCTCAATCCAATTCATCCACCAAAGCCACCATAAATGATTTTTTGCAAAATGTTTCATCTTTAAAAAAAATGCTATCATAACCCAATCCAAATCCACTAAATTCCTAAATATTTTGTAACTAGCCTTCTTTCCATTGACATCCTCCATACTTCTCTTCCAAAACACATTAAGGTTCCCCATTTGGAGAAATATAATGGGCAAGGTGACTCCCACACTCGTGAAAACACTTTCCACTTTGTGTAGTGACTTCTTTCATGACCATAGGCTTCTAGCAAAACTCTTCCCTCGATCTTCAAAAGATAAATCTTTGGAATGGTTTTTCCTTTTGCCTAATTATTGAATTGATACTTTTCAACAATTGTTTGATGCATTTATTCAACATTTTCAAAATAATTTTGGCCCACAAGTTCCTTTGACTAATTTAGCGCATTTATAAACAAGGTTTTAAGGAAAAAATAACTGATTTCATTGGTAGATATAAACATTTGGATACATAAATTTATTATCTTGTTCCTAAAGGTGATATTAAAGGTATTTTTATTAATAATTTGCAAAAAGACACTAGAAATAAGCTTTTTTTTTTTGAATTCACGTCTTTCACACAATTGTACAGAATACTTCATAATTATCATCTTCAAGTGAGTCAATATGAACCCTCTTCATCTTCAACTTTGGTTGATAGGAATGAAGATGCTCATCAAACATTTCAAAACTTTAGAAAATAAAACAATCACTTTATCAAAGATCAATGGCAACAATTCTTCCAATCATATTGATTCTCAAGTGGCAGCCATAATGACCCCTATTGTAGCTCACTTTTCTTCAAACTTCAAGCATCACAACTTCGCTCCTCTTTCTAAGTCTTTGCATAGAATCATGCTTCAATTGATTGATAATAATGTGATGAGGCTTCCTCCTTTTTGTCCTATAGATACTTCCAAGCCTTTTCCACCCTCTTTTGATTCAAAATACTTTTGTTTATACCATCATCAACACGAGCATGATACAAATAAATGTATCCATTTGAGACATGAAATTAAAGATCTTATTGAGTCTAATTCTATAGTGGTGGATGGTCTGAATGATAAAGGAAATAAATTTGTGGCACCTCCTAATCAAAATTTGTAAATCTTTACCAATCTTTTGCCTCCCCATTCTATCAATGTTGTTGAGAATAATGATAGAGGTTTTATAGCTATTTATGATATACCTAATAAGGCTGACAATTTTGTGAAATTGATTGATCAACCCAAGCCTAAGTGTGAACCTTGCATTACCTTTGACAAGGGATATTATAAAAGCACTTGATGGTCCATTATACATTACTTCAAAGATCAAAGACAAGCATTCATGTGGAGAGCTCATTGATCCAGTATGTATGTTAAATGTTATCATATAAGAACATAACTACACACAATAATTTTATCAAGATACATATGATAAATACGATGTTGTGATTAAGGTGCATGAATGTTTCACTTGTCCCGCCATAGGTTCCATCACCTTTCCTATTGAAGTTGGTACTAAGTGCTTAGATGTTACCTTTGACATTATCCCTACCTCAAAATAATTTCTTGTGAAGTTGGGACATCCTTGATCCACTTCCATTAAATCTATCCCTTCCACCATTAATGTGTTTGGAAATCCTTCATAATGGACAAGTTATAACGATCAATCATAGTCTTTATAAGCCCTTAGCTAAACGTGGAAACTTCACCCCTGATTGTTTTTTGCCTCAAAAACCTCAACCTTTGAAACCTTGTCAAGATATCCTCTTCCATTTCCTATCAAAAGTTAAAATCCAATAGGATGTCAGCCTTAAGTAAACTTTTGGGTTTCGTTTCTACTACTCTCCCTAATGATTCTTCATCATCCATGGATAGGGAAATAACAATTTTGACTCCACATCCTAGACCAAGACTCCTTCCTACTCCTATTCCACCTATATATGTTGTAGTTCCACCTCCCACATCTAGATAGTGGATCATTTATGTTCTCTCTTTTCATGTTGTGACAATCACCTTTGATTTGCCTATATTTAGGAGCATTTCATTGCTGCAACATGCTTGGATTTGGATGTATGTATGCCACCTTAAAGAAATTGCTCGCACTAATACATATGTGATTGGTTTGTGTGGGGGCATATATTCCAATATATGTTACACTTTTTTCACACAACATGAGGTTTGGTTTGTACACTTGACCACACACCATGATATGCTTGGTGCATGTTGCAACACCCATTTTGCAGTCACATTTTTAGATTACTTTGCAAGACAAAACTTGTGATCTTATTGTTTGGTTCACACTACAACATCCATTTTGTAGATACATTTTGTCAGGTTATCTAGAAAACCAAGGTTTCACTTTATAATCTTTTGCAAGAGTTAACTAGCATAACACAGCCTGCTAGACCAATTTTTCTCTAACATGACTCCTAGTAAGTAGCTCTTATGAGACCAAGAATTTGTGTCCCTTCTCTTCTCTTCGCATATGGCTCCTAGTAAGAAACTCCTTCCTAGAGCTAGATGTCATAACTCTTCTTTGTTCTTGCATGCTCCATGTTGCTCATTTTATCTTGATATTCTAGACCGATGGGATCATAATTCTTTGGGGGCTTAGTGTTGTCTCATCTCTTTTATGTCTTAGTGAATGTATTTTAATGCTATCATGTACTTTATTGATAGTATGAGTGTAAGATAATACTCCCACTAAAGTGAGGGCTAAATATAGTCTCGTACATTGTATCATTATACAATTTCATACTCATTTGGGGCTTACTTTGGTGTTTCTCCCTTCATGCCCCAAAACCTGATGGATTGTGCTCATTTTAGTGTTAAATTCAAAACCTTGACACCCTTTTAAGTTCATAAGCCAAATTTGATATCGAAATGGCAGGACTATGGTGCTAAGCGCCAATGTCCTCCAAGAATATGGTGCTAGGCACTATTGTCCTCCCATTTTGGCCCCAAATTTGAACCCTCAACAATCATAAGATTGTTGAGCGGGAAAATGCTTTTGATGTCAACCTTCTTCAAAATTTTCAACATGTTTCATAAGGTTGAGTATAAAAGCAAGTCCCATCCCCTCATTTGAAAAATATCTTCACATCTCTCTACAAGTTTAGAATTAAATTCCAATTGAGCAAGTAAAAATGCATTTTCAAGGCAATGAAGGAGAGTCCAAACATTCAAGTGTTCAAGATGGCATCCATGATCAATTTTATGTGTTTCTTCAATGAGTGAAAGCATGTATGAACTCCCACCTAGCAACATCAACCTTTCATGAGGCTTCAAGGCAAGAAGATTCATAGAAAAGGTATTAAAATTGTCAATTCTACATTTCCTTAAGGTTTTTAGCCTTTTCCCTACAAGGGTGAGCTCTCTTTTCAATTAGTCATTGTTCTAGGGGGGGTTAATTCCTACCTAGGGTTTGACTTAGGAAAACCTCTATACAACCAAACAACATTTTCTCTCTCACTTGTGTGTAGGAATTAGATTTGGCAAATTTAGATTACAAATTCATGAAGTGCAAACTAATGTGAACAAATTCAAACTTTGAAGAAGCAAAATACCTTGCTTGTTATCAATTAGCCATAGTGACCAACACTTTCTCAATAAAATTTTAGGGAGATGATCTATAGAGCACCTTGATTTAGAATTGATTCACAAAATTTCCATTGAACATGTTCAAGGGAGTGGCACCTAGCCACATAGATTGACACTTTCAGGCTCAAATTGTAAATGCAAATTCCTCTCTTCATCCCATTTCTAGATCTGTCTTCAAAATTTTCATATCAGTTATGTAAATTATTGTTCATGTTGATTATTGTCAAATTTGCATCTTTATATATCTATTTCTTGGATCTTCTCATTTTATCTTATCCAGTATATCAAATCACAAAAGAAAAATAACCAATCATAGTACCTAGCTCTCCCAAGGGTCTGAAGTTAGGCCTACTGATTATTATTTAATGTATGTTGATGTGAATGGGTTTGATTCCTATTTACATGTTTAGACTAGTTACACCATTTTACACTCATCAACTTTCTACTAGCTTTGAATTAATGAAATAGGTGTATGTATATCAATTAGAAGCTTTAGAAATGGTCCACACCAATCAAGAGGTGACATAACACCTGAAATCTTGTAAGACATTTGTGTCGGCCTAATTATGATGATGATGCTCAAAGAATTGATTAAATTGATGTGGTTCAGGTCTTCCTAGTCTCATTCTACTTGATATATTTTCTTTGATGTCACAAGGTATGAAACAAGTTATATGCCCAATAGACTATGCCCTGACTTTTTTGTGTTGTGAACTTATGATGACAATAACTTTCAATAGATTGATCCAAAGTTGGTGTAATTTGGATACCTTATCTATGAGATTTTGTTGCACCTTGGTTCCTTTTTGCAAGACAAAATGAGATTATGTGTTGAAATGTGGTAAGGTTTTCTAGGATGCTCCTACATCAAACACTTGAGGTTATTTAAAAGGTGAGTTCCACACTTTGCCAATTTTGTAAAACATACAAATCAATCTATCTTAGTTTATGAAATCCATGATAATTCTTCCATTCATCCACTTGATTAAGTATTCTATGTATTCTTTATTTTTGGTATTACCCTCAATTCTACTATCCAAAATATTCTTTATTGGTTGTTATTGTTGCAGTATTTATTTTGTGAAAGAAACTTGTGTGTCGTTGTTGCTTAATTATCCTTCATGATATCGATAAAGATCTACAATATTTAATATAGGTGATATGCCTATTGTTTTTGGTAACTCAACCTCATAGGAATTTTTTGAATCAAATTTCTTTAGAATCTTGTACATTGACCAAACTTCTTCATCTTTGACTTATTGTATGTGCCTATTGGAAATATTTTATTTCTGAGATATACTACAGACTTCATTCCCAACTATAAATTCCTCGTGTCTCCTCTTCTTATTCATTTGACTTTTGAATTTTTTGTTTACGGTCTCCAAGTGTTCCCTAACTTAATTGTGCACTATTTGCACGTATCCTACAAATTTGTCTATCTCTATACTCCTTTTATTTTTCTTACTAATGTATTTGAGTTATGCTACTCCTTTAGGATGAAATCCAATCACAATTTCAAATGGTGTCTTTCATGTACTCCTATTCACTAAATCGTTGTATGAAAACTTTGCTTGCAATAAAACTGTATCCTAATTTTTGGCCTTCTCTCCTACTAGACATCTCAAAAAGTTTCCCAAACTCTTGTTTACTACCTATATTTTTCTAGTTCAGTTTGCAAATGAAATGTATAACTAATTTTTTGGCATGTACAATCATCTTCTTCCATGTCCTCCAAAAATATCCTATGAACCTGGTGTCCCTATCTAAAATGATTCTCCTTGATAATCCATGTAATCTCATAATCTCCTAAAAAAATAGATCAACAACATACACATCATCATGTGTTTTCTTACAAGGAATCAAATGTGTCATCTTAGAAAATTTATTCACAACTAAAATTATGGAAACATGTCCTCTATGTCTCTTTGGTAGTCCCAATACAAAATCTGCATTGATATCCTCCCAAGATATTTCTAATACTATTAGAGGTTGATATATTCTAATATTTTGACTACTTCATTTTGCAACTTGACAAGTTCTATACTTCTAGAAAATTTCCTTGCATCCATATATATTTGAAGCCAAAAATAATGTTCGCTTATCAAAGTCACTATCTTTTCTATACCAAAGTGTCCTACTAATCCTCAACTATGTTTCTCCTTGATCAAATTTTTTTATGTTGAGCTCTTAGAAATGCACAATTGGTTTCCCCTAAATAAAATACCATCTTAAATGAAATAATACATCCACTTACTTTTGTTTGTCACTGCTAGATATATGTTCACCTTTTAGGCTTCTGTGAAATCTAGGTCATCCTCGTAAAAGTGTTTGGTCATCCTCATAAAAGTGTTTCACCTCTTCAAATCCCATTACATTTATCTCCATCTATGTCAACAAGTTTCTTCTTCTACTTAACGCATCTGCAACCTTATTTGAATTTTTGTTCTAATGTTTCAATATAAATGTATAGGTTCACATGAACTCTACCTAGCTCATAGTCTCTAGTTCAATTTTCTTTGACTGTTCAAGTACTATAGAGATTGATGGTCAATACATGACACAAATTCCTTCGGCAAAAATTAGTGCCTCCACTTCTTCAAGGCTTCAATTACGGTATAGAACTCATAATCATAGACCAAGTATCTCTTCATTGCATCATTCGAATTTTCAATGAAATAAGCTATTTTTTCCCTTCTTGACTCACTACAAATTGTGTTGTACTTGGACCACTAGCATCACAATCAACCTAAAATACTTTCTAGATTTTGTAAGGCTAACACTACCTATCCTATTACCTTTTTCTTCATTAGTTCAACAAAATTTTGTTTTCTTGATGTGCGCTTAATACCTTAAGGCCTCCCCTCATTGTCTCTATCACTAGTGTGTAGATGGCACTAAAACTCTTAATGAAATTTCAATAAAAACTTATCAATCCATGAAAATATCTCACCTCCCTAATACTAGTTGGTTTTGGCCACTCCCAAATTTCCCTTAATTTCTTTGGTCCACCTTCACTCCTACAAAAGTGAAAAGTTTCTCAAATAAACCAGTTCTATTTTTGTGAAACTACACTTCTTGATGTTTACAACAAGCTTTCTTCTCTCAACTTCTATAAGAATTGTCAAGTTTGTTGTAAATAAAAATATCATCTAAATAAACAATAAGAAACTTACCCAAGAATTATTTCAGAATCTAGCTCATCAACTACATGAATGCACTTGATGCATTAGTTAATTCAAAAGGCATGACTTACCACATGTATAACCATTCATTTGAAATGAATTCAATCTTCCATTCATATTCTTCTTTGGTTCTATTATGATGGTATCCACTCTCTTCAAGTCTAATTTTGTGAAGTACTTTGCTCCACTTAAGTAAACCACAATATCATCCATCATTTGCAATGGGAATATATAATTGATAGCAATCTTGTTGATAACTCTTGAATGTATTCACATCCTCCATTCTCCATAATTATTTGGAGATAAAATTGTTGGTACTACACATGGGCTCAAACTCTCCTAGATCAACCCTTTTTTCATCAACTCTTGCACTTGTTGGTTTAGCTCCACATTCTCTATTGGTATCATCCTATGTGTTACTTTATTTGGAAAATTGGCTCCAGGTACCAGTTATATGAGATGGTTGATGGTCCAAATTGGTAGTAATCCTTCTAGCGCATTCTTCAAACAATATCTTGGTATTTTGTCAACAATTTAGATACTTCTTGTCATGGTAGTTCTTCTTGCTTTGCGATGATATTCTCTAAATTATGATTGCTACAATTTCTTGAAATTAATGCAAAACACATGTTTTCATACCTCAATTCATCCAAAAAATTCCTTCCATCCACCAAACAAAATATAGCATTGTTACATACTTCACTCTTGTATGCCTCCTCCAAAGGTGTCGGGATATAATTCTTCCCATTTGAGGTTACAATGTAAGTTTAATTTCTACTATCATGAATGGATTTCTTGTTATAATGCCATACCCTTCCCAATAACATATTACATGCATCCATTGGCATAATATCACATAATAACTCATCATTATATGACCCTACATAGAATTTCACAAAATGTTGCTCACTTAAACTAGTATCTTGTGATCATCATGAACCCATGGAATCCTATATGAGTTTGAATGTTTTATCATCTTCAAGTTCAACTTCCTTACCATCTCCTTGAAAATAAAATTGTATGTACTACTACTATCCATGACAACTTTACAACAGTTACCTGTAGATTTACATATTGTTCAAAAAAAATTCCTTTATTTCAGCTCTTTAGTTGTCTCAATCGACAACAAAGCTCTCCTCATGACCAATGATTCACCCTTCTCAAGCTTTTTAATAAACCCTGGGGATCCAACAAGCTATTTCTTTGCATGTGTTTCTCTTATGTTGTTATATCCTCTATTGCTAGCACTCCCTTTGGTGGCATTCAAATACCTAGTGTCCTCCATATTTGAAACGAGTTCCTCTAAATGGTTTCTTTTCCAAATCTCCTATTAGTGCTTTGATATCCATTATTAGAGTAGGTATTGTTGCTTCCTCTATCTTTATGGTAGGAATTTATATCGCTCCTTGCTCAAAAATTGTTTCTCCTCTCATTACTGTGGTCTTGGCTTCCATCCTTATGTTGCTCTACATAAGGGCTCCTTTCACTGCATTGTGGTCTATCTCTTTGGATCCACCTCATCTACTTTTATGTTTTGTTCAACTTTTTAGTGGTCATCCTCACTAAGCTTAATTCTTATTGAATGTTCATTCTAAGGTGTTTAACGTACTGCACCACTTTCTTCTTGTTGGCTTCACTCTATCCAATTTTGATGATCGTCTTATGGAACTCTTTGGTGTAATCCTTTATTATCTACTCCTTTTGTATTAGATTTCGCAACCTCTTAAATATTTCCAACTCATAATTAGTAGGTATGAATTGATTCAACTTTGTCACCATCCTATCCCATTTTTTGATTCTTTCCTTTCCTCTTCTATTTCTATCAAGCTAAACTTCTCTCCACCACATAGAAACATGACCTTTCAACTTCATTTTTGCAAATATGGGTCTTTTTGGATCTTCAATTTCCTCGTACTCAAACTATTCTTCTACATCATTTATCTAGTTAATCAATTCTTCAAGATTCACAATTCACATTACCATTTGTTACTCCATTTTTTTTACACTCAAATTTTGAGCTCTTGTATCGAATCCAATGTATGTCTTATCATTTTGATTCATGAGACCAAATTTAACAACTACCCACCTCACCATTCATGAGATTTTAATATTTGCATTTCCATAATCCTATTTTTGAATAATATTAAAATCTCATTATTTAATGCCGCATCATGAACAAATTCCCTTGGCTTTTGTCGTCTCAGTCTCTTTGATATTCAATGAAAATTTCAAGCTCAAACTCCCCTTCAGTCAAAAGTTATGACAAGTTTTAGAAAGAGGACAAAAAAGAAGTGAATAAAATTAAAACAAAATTAAAATTAATAAATTCACTTCTTAAATTTTTATTTTTTTTAAAAATTGTGCAATCTAAAATCACAACTTGCAACTAGTTTTGATTTTGAAAAGTCAAATGCTAAGGAGTTGTGAATAGTGAATGTGGAAGTGGTTATGCGTTGTGAAATCACAAATCACAAATCACAACTAGTTGTATAAAAGATTTTAAAATAAGATTTTGACTTTAAAAAGTCATGTGAAAGTTGAAGTGTGAATGAGGATAAGTTGTGAGTTGAAAAGTTTGAACATAAATGAATTATGAAATGTTAGTGAATTGTGAATTCTGAAAACATGACCTAAAGTAGTTATTTTAACTACTTCCAGCCAAGTACGTGAACACTTCAACCGGTACACTCTCTGCTCCGAAATCCCTCGTTGGTGAAATTAAATCAGAAACTTTGGAAAACAGGTTATGGACATGCATCAAAGCATTGTAGTTTTGCAAAATGTTCAAGTATCGACATCGCATGTTAACACTTTTGTCAGAAAGCCTCAGAAAGAGATTTCATCTTACGGATGCAATAATTGCAGAGCACACATAATGTATTTGTTGAATAGACTTTAGAAACTTTCAAGTGATTGCAGTTGGCAGGTGTAATGAAAGCCTCTGCAAACTTTGGCCGTATCATCCCAACCTGTACAAAATGAGAACTTTGGAACACGACATTGACATTCGTCACAGCATAAAGGATAGTAAAATTTTATCATATCTTGTACTGGCAACCACTGTTGTAGATGTATGCAAGATGTGGAAGCATCGACAAGGCATTTGAACTATTTGACGAAATGTCTCAAAGAGAGAGAAATTCATGGAATAGGATGACTGGTTTGTTGAAAAGGCTTTAAAAACTTTAAAGCAGATGCAATTGGCAAATATAAAGCCAAATTCCCCCACGCCTTTGCTAACTCCTTGCCTACGCAAAATGGGAGCTTCGAACCAGGTTAAGGACACACGTCAAAAAATAATGATGGACACATCGGTATTTGTCAGACATTAGAGTTAGAAACGCGTGGCAAATGTGGAAACATAGACACTGCAGGTGAATTGCTTAACAAAATGCCAATCATGGACACAGAAAATCAACCGTTTGACAGAAGCCTTCAATGTGGTTGTGTGGCATGTTAAAGTTGCGAGGATGCACAAAATAAACTTATTGATGGCTGCACCATAATTGCGCAAGCTTCATAGCATATAAAATGTTTGATCAATTCCCCCAAGCAGTGCGTAAGCATAGATGAAGACACGACAATTGTTTGCCAGAATACCTCAAAGGATTGTCATTTCATCAAATGGACTTATTGTAGGCCACGCTTGAGGAGTTAGATATGATGTCTCAAAGGGATATGATCGAATGGATTAATTACAGAGAATACACGAAAACCACCTTTGAAAAAGCTTTAAAAACTTTCAAGCGAATGAAATTAGCAGAAGCAAAATTCCACAAGGTTTAAGGCGAATGAAGATAAGGTTTTTGTCTGATATCAGCGAGAGATTCCATTCATCAAATGAGAAATAAGCACAGTTCACACATGGAATGGTTTTGAATTTGGAATGTGAGAACATTTTTTAAGAATAGTGTGGAATCAAAGCTAATAAAAGATGGAGGAGTTGGGCAATTGTTATGGTTCAGAAACAGATCACGAGACTTCTTTGAATTTGCTTCAAAAGTATTGATTCTTGTTTTGTTCCACGTTATAAAGCCTATGCTTCGATATCTATCAAATCATGAATCAACCTCCACAAATCAATTATTTGATCTCTTTCTTAAAGTTTAAAGTTTCTAGTTATCTTTTTTAAAAGTGACTTATGTCGTAATCAAAAGTTGGAAAATAGATCTTATTTTCGAAAAAGTTATGCCAAATGTAAGTATATAAGCTTTATTATATTTTGTTATATTTCAAAAAGGTAACTTAGAAAGTAGTTATCGAGGTAGTTAGAGGTGCTTATCCAAAGAAGCCTATATATACAAGGCTAATTCAAATGTAAAGGGGACTGTTATAGAGGGGAAACTCTGGAGATTTTTTAGATAAATTTATGATAATTTTTGGGTTTCACAATATGTATAGATGGGTATTTGGAATTGTAACATTTCCAAAAGATAATGGAAAATGCATTTTGGTTCATGTGTTCTAAATGTGTTCATCTGTTATTAAAGCTAATTTCTCATATGTCGAATTGGTGATCGCTTTATGTATATGTGCAAACTATTGATAATTTATGCAATCGATGTAATGATACACAAACAAACTTTGGTATCTCAGTTTCAATGTATTGGAAGTAGTTGATCACTTCATATGTCGAGATTCATCATCCTTCACTCATTGTCAATGTGCATCTAAAAATATGTGCTCATAACCCCTTTGAAAATGTTATCAGTTATGTCCAATCCTATTTGGTCCTCGTACGTCTTCAAATAGGGTTTTAGTTACTAATCTTCTTTTAATTTCATCTTGTCTCCTTTCTGTACTTTCAGGTTAAAAGTACACAAAAATCCTTAAAACCCCCATCATACAAGGGAGCTGCCCCTCTCAAATACAAAGGAAGATTGCAGTTTCATTGCAATCTCTCCAACTGTTGGCACAGTTGTCACTGCTCTTTGGGCATACAGGGTCAGTTTCAAGAAACAATCGCAGTGACAAATATGGTTACCAACACCATTATAATTAGGAATTTCAATTATAGGTCTTACCAATTTTGGAAATTTCCTTCAACATCTTAATCTAGTTTAATTCTTCTTCTTCTAGGGTTTCTTCATTCAAATCTGTAGTTCCTAATTCCTCATCATCACTTTCATTTCATGTCCATGATTTAAACCTTTTTTACTATTGTAGACACCTAAAATTGTCCAATTTAATTAAATAAATATATTTTATTTATTTAATTATTTTAGCCTAATCCTTCTATTAATTAAATAAATCTTTATTTATTTAATTAATTCATTTATCCTCTTCTAGCCTTATTTCTCATTTAAATAAATACTTTTATTTATTTAATTATCCTTTTCCTAAATTAAATAAATATCTTATTTATTTAATTAATTCCACTTCCTCTATTAATTAAATAAATCTTTATTTATTTAATTAATTCATTAGCCTTTTCTACCCATGACACATGTCATTCATCTCTTAATTCCTACACTACCTACCCTCTCATTATTTTATTATTTTCTCTACCTACCCTCTAATCATAGCCAACCTCTTTTTACACCTCTCAATCTTATCCCTCCATTTCTTATGTTGTCTTCTATATAAGGAGATGCTTCCTTCATTATCAAACTCTGGCTAATTCAATTATGCATTTAACTACACTACGCTTTTCATATGAGATCCTACTTGCAACCACATTTCATTCTTTGTTGAGCTCTTGTGCACATAAAATCTGAGAGCAAAAATATCAAGCAAGATCAATGGAGATAGGAAGAATGAAGATTCAAACCCTATTGGACATGTGATGGTATAATCTTTGTGATTTCATTTGATTTGCATTGTCTTAGGTAATCTTCATATGTTATGGTGGATCTTTGTTGTTGTTAGGCTAGGGTTTTGTGGTTGAATTCATTTAGTCTTTCAATATTGTTGTTATCCATTTTCAACATATACATTTTGGCACGCCCGGTGGAACATGGATTTTTGTTAGATCTGTGTTTTTTGCAGATTTTTCTAACGCTATATTGCTGTTTTGTAAAACAATTTGGAGAATAACCTTGTGCAGCTAGGGTTTTGGACACAAAATCAGGATCTTGGAGAGATTTGATCATATCTCACAAACGGCTTGGAAATTTTGCACCAAATTTTTTTTACAGGTTGAAGATAGTATCAAGAGCTCTCAAAGAAAAATTCAGATCTATTGGAGCATATTTTAATTTTCTATGATTTTTTTAGAAATTTTCATAAAAAATTAATTTTGAGAGCAAATGAGCGACTTTTTCGAATTTTCTTACATTTTTGGAAATATCTCATAATTATATAGAGGATATGTTCTTTGTGATTTTAAGTTTGATGCAAAATATTTCCTAAAAAATCAGAACTTTAAAAATTAGGGTTTTTCCTTATTTTGATTAGATCTCACAAACGCCTTCGAATTTTGGCATCAAATTTTGTGTACAGGTCAGGAAAAGTATCAGAAGGATTTAGTAATAATTTCAGATTTTTTGGATCAAATTTTCATTTTATATGAATTTTTTATGAGTTTCCATAAAAAAATAATTTTGAGAGCAAATTAGCGAAATTTTTGGATTTTCTTACATTTTTGGAAATCTCTAAAAATTACACACAAGATCTATTCTTTGTGATTTTAAATTTGATGCAAAATCATTCCTCAAAAATTGGATCTTTGAAAATTAGGGTTTTGCATTATTTTACTCATATCTCACAAACTGCTTAGATTTGTTGCAGAAATTTTTTTATGCAGGTTTTAAAGACCATCAGAACTCTCCAGTAAAAATTTCAGATTTTTTGGATCGATTTTGCATTTTATATGAATTTTTTATGATTTTTCGTAAAAAATTAATTTTTGGAGTAAATTAGCAATTTTTTTGGATTTTCTTACATTTCTGGAAATCTCTTAAAATTTTACAGGTGGTGTTTTTTTTATGATGAATCATATCTTTGAATTGGTCAACAAAATGCATTGTTGAAGGCCCCTATTTCACAAAGCCTTTTGGATCTAAAATTTACCTAACTTGTGTGCTTGCAGGAAGGGGTGATCATTTGAAACAATCCAAACTACTAACAAATCTTTGTTGCAGGACCTTGGCAAGGGTTTTTGATCTTTATTGTGTGTCTTGTTCTCATAGACTAGCTAACACTTCAATTGGTGCACTAAAATTGAACCATTGTCTTTTGTGTCTTGAGCAATAGGCTCTTTTTGTTTCATCTTTAGAGGGCCTGTCTCCCTGTGTGGTCATTAGGACTACTAGTGAGGAGAGAATGACCCAAGTGGTAGCAAGGAAAACCCACATCTTCCAAACCACTATAAACAACTGTATTTATGGTGAAAACTATGGATAACGTATGTTGATTAGTTCATACCGACACTATGTCTCCCCATAAACCCGTTTGATCAAATTTATTTGATCAATTGTAGGGCGCAACCCCTACCAGCTAGGAGCCTTCTATATTTACAGAGCTGAAAGTGCCGCATGTATGGCCACACGAGCGGATGCCCTTACTAGCTCCTTTTTGTTTTAGAAGCCAAAATCCTTCTAGTTGTTGGGGCAGGAGGTCGGACCTCTGGTAGCGGCCCACACACATACGGTTCTTAGTAGAGATAAAAAGTTCGCCACGGGGAGTTTTCGTGGGGACTGATGCTTGGCTGCCCCGAGAAGTGAGTGCCAAGGGTGGAGCCAGTGGGGTCAAGCATCTAAGTATCCGCTCTGAATAGCGTAGCCTCGGGGGAAACTCCATGTGGGATCAACAACTATTGTCCTGGCCAACCATAAGAATTGTGCTTGTCTTATTTTGAACAATCAAACATTCAAGACCAAACAGCAAAACATTGTGTCTTTTGTGTCTTCAAGTGTATGCAAAACATTCTTACATCAAACAACACACTTTTCTTAGAGTCATTTTGAGTCTAAACACTTGCAAACATTGAGTCCTAATCAACATTGTGTCCTCTTGTCACAAAAAATAGTCAAACATTTAGATTGGGTCACAATAAAACAACTTCACAAATTGGAAAAATTTACAGCCCAACAAACAAGAGCAATCAGTTTTAGAATTCTTGAGCTTCCTAAGCTATCTCTTCAGGTTTTCATCTAGCATTCAACCTGTCTTTGGGTCTCACAAAGTCCATCATTGCTTTACATCTTGCATTACATTCACATTTGTCTAAACTTGAGTCAAAAAGTCACTTGCTTGTCCTCATCATACTTTGTCAACACATTACATACAACATTTTACTAAGTGGTCCCTCATCAAGGTCTATCACCTTTGGGTCTCATTTGGTCTTACTTAGAGTCAAGGTCAACTTACCTCATCAAGAGAAACTATCATCTCTTTGGAAGCCACACCTACTCTACTACATACATACTTGGTCTTACACTTTGGACATTGCAAGTAAACCTCAGATTCATTTACATTCCATCCAACTCTTGGTCTTCCATACTCTTTTCCATTTTCATCTAGTCTCATACATCTTGGTCAATACCTAGTTCATGGTTGAAACCTGTTCCCAAAAATCGAGGAGAGAAGCTAAAGAGGCTCAAGAGTCCGCAAACATGAGTTCCTATGAGTATGACAATGATATCTTTTTCAATTCTGATCATACTACATTACCTGACATGAATGCCTATAGAAACATTCCAAATGTTGAGAACATGGACACTATAAACAACAATGATACACATAATGACAATATGGACAACATTTCAGTACATTCAGCAAAAGTGGAAGACTCCATTATGGATCCTCGTTTCAATCGATTGGTTGAGGAAATGAGGAGGAGAGATAGACAATATTTCTTACAAGTGATGGCACAAAGTGGAGCCAAGATACCTCATGATTTTGATATGTCTCAAATAATGGAAAATCGACCTTTGCAACAAACTCACTCCAACATGGATCAAAGGAGGCCTAATAGTGGAGGCAATAGACGACCACATATGGTGCCTGAATCACCATCATCTTTGTTTCAAAAACCAGAGGTCCCACATACACATGGTCAAGCATATGATACTCACCTTCGCAGACCATTATGGAAGTCTTATGTAGAAAAATATACTCAATCACATACCAATGCTAAGGATCAACCACCAAAGCAATTGGATATCCAAAGGCATGCTCAAAATTTGGACACAAGGAAACCCTGCGTCAAATTTGGGGGCAACACATTAGAACAAACTCATGACATGCCTGTAGAGTATGGTATACATGGACAAAGCAGATATTTTGTTCCTCATCATGACTCTATACCAAGTGGTCCATATACACAACATCATTATAGACCTCCTCCATATGAACATGTGTATGATCAATATCATCCATATATGCAACATGCTCCTCCTCCAATTGGTGTCTCAAGCATGGGGTATGGTCCAAGAAGTCGGTCTCCACCGAAGAACAATTTGGAGCAACAAATTAGGGACTTACAAAAGAAAATGGAGGACATAAATACGCCGAAGCCAACATACACAATGAGAGACATATGTCCTTATCCATTTGACAAGAGAATTCCAATGCCTCATTTTCCTACACACTTTGTGACACCTAAGTTTGATAAGTATAGAGGAAAAGGAGATCCTAAGGCACATATAAGACAGTTTTTCATAGCTTGCATTGAGGTAGCAACAGAAGAGACATATTTGATGAGATTATTCCCACAAAGCCTAGGTGATCAAGCTATGGAATGGTTCTCCCAACTTCCACCTGGTATTAAGTCATGGGGTGACTTAGCAGAGGCATTTATTCAACATTTCTCCTACAACATAGAGACAGACATATCAGTCACTACTTTGTGCAACACCAAGCAAAGGGATGGAGAGTCTCTTTCATCATTTTTACAAAGATGGAAGAATCTAGCTAGCAGATGCTCTTGTGAAATTCCACAAAAACAAATGGTAGAGATGTTCACCCAAAATGTTAACAAAGACATTGGCTATGATCTAAGGAAAGCTTGTTTGTCCACTTTCAAGGATGTCATTGAAAAAGGCTTAGCGACAGAAAAGGTCCTAATTGAACAAGGAGTCATTAAGATATTCAAGGAAAACAAAGATGACTTTAAAGGAAAAGATAATCCAAGATTTTGGAATAAAAACAAGAACACAGTCAATGATGGTGTTGTTGATGCCAATACAATACGACCAAAAATCATTTTTTCTGGATCAAGCTCTACAAACAATCAAGTGAATACTCAAACAAATTCCAAATCACGAAGGAAGTACACCCCATTGGGAGAACCACTTGAGTCCGTTTTCAAAAAGCTAGTGGCAAACAAGATAATCACAATTCCAGATTTTCCTCCATATGAGCCAAAGGTTAAACCAAATTGGTGGAATGATGATGAATATTGTGAATTTCATAAGAGCAAAGGACATAAAATAGGAAATTGCCATCGACTGAAGAACATCATACAAGATCTTATTGATAGAGGTGACATTGAGATTGAAGGGCATTCATCCAATCAAGAACATGAAATTTTTAAAGAACCATTCCCAAAACATGACAAGGGAAAATCCAAAGCCATAGATGACCAAACCAACTATACCAGAGCATCCTATAACTATGATTCAACTATCAATCATATTTCAATGGACAATTGTGTCTCTACCATTATCATCAAGGACAAAACTCCTGAGAATTCTACCCAAAGACCCAAGATTGTCCTAAAAGGCATTGGATCTTCTTCTGAATCTACCTCTGAATGTAATGTCACAACTCGACGAGGTAAGGTCACTTTGCAAGGTGCTCCAGCTAAAAACACTGCTTCTTCATCAACCAAAGCTGAATATGACCTTGTAGAACAGTTAGGGAAGACACCCGCGCTTATCTCCATCCTCGAGCTCTTATGCATATCCCCTGCACATAAAGCTATTCTTGACAAAATCTTGAGAGACACTTCTATCCCTACTGATCTGAATGTGGACCAATTTCAAGCCATGGTGGGATACCTTTCCATTCCACACTCCCTTACATTCACAGAAGCCGATGACGCCTCCGTAAGTCAGCCACATAATGCACCTTTGCACATTGAAGCCTTCATACACAAACATCGAATAAAGCGAGTCTTGATAGATGGAGGAGCAGGTCTAAACATTTGTACATTGAGCACTATTAAACAATTGGGATATTCAGATAAAGTTGTGAATTCTACAAACAAAATTACTATCAAAGCATATGATGATGAAGAGCGTTCATCCAAAGGCACAGTCACCTTACCTCTCATAGTTGGGCCAGTTACAAAGGATGTGGTTTGTCATGTCCTTGATCTAGAGCTTACATACAACATATTGCTAGGACGTCCATGGATTCATGAGATGAGCACAGTACCATCTACATATCATCGATGCATCAAGTTTCCACACAATGGAGTTGATGTGGAGTTGAAGTGAGTGTCAAAGCTGACCCAAATCCATTTATATATTTCAACAATCTGCGACCTCAATCAGAAATAACAATCCCAGTCAATCAAGAAGCTATTCCTTCATCGGCATATGTGGATCCAGAATCCTTGAAACCTTCTACATCAAAGCAAGCAGAGCTCAAAGAAAAATTCAAGATTAAAGACATGGGATGTGGTGAGTATATCTTTCATGTTGATCAACTCCCACTATCTCCTAACATATTCAGTCGGTAGGAACAATCTACAAGAAGTATGCAAGACCAAGGAATTGGGTGTGGACCACCTAGTGTTTGGCTACTAAGTCTGAATGCAAATCTCCTCTAGTGGTGCAAGCACCTCTTGATATCAATAGTCCTAAGAGTGGTTCCAGCAAAGAATCTATTGAGCGTATCGCTAGCCCTCTCGAGAACTCACATAGTATTACCATTTCATCCACTCATTCCATTTCCACTCCACTTCCAAACTTGGATCAACAAGAATTACAAAAGCCCTTACTCATTGGGGATCAAAAATCAAGATTTGAAAAGAAAAATCTAAAAGTCAATAATAAAGAAAAGTCCTTTAGTCCAAATCAAAATCAAAAGCTACTGGACTCTGCAAAAATCAAAGTCAAGGATAAAAATCCTATGAAGCAAAAAGAGAAAGAGTTGATCTCCCCTAATATCAAAATAACTGGGGCAAAAGTTCTACAATTTTAAGTCAAAATGCATACTTGTTGATCCTAAGTCTCCATCATGCTATCCTACTTTCACTTCTTTTCACAATCATAAGCCTTCATTCCTCATCCACTTGTTCCACACATCCATCCCCTTTTGGTGATATATCATGGACCTTTAATGGAGCTTCCTTGAAGGACTTTGTTATCAGGGATGCCCAAACTTCTTTAGGTGACATGCATACGGGCCTATGTAGTCCACACACTAGTAATTATATCTCAGTTTCTTCATCAAAGAAGACAATCACTCGAGATACACATCATTCAGTCAAGGAACGTTGCAGTTACAATCATAAGGTTAAGCCTCACACATTTGAGGTGGGTGCCTTAGTTCTCATAGAAAATCCTAAAAATCAGCAAGACAAAGAGAAGAAGGGCAAGTTCGAACCAAACTGGCTTGGTCCTTACATCATCACAGCAGCATATGGATCTGGTGCATATCAACTCTCAACCACAGAGGGTGAATCTTTGGAGGATCCTATCAACAGCATACACCTTCGCAAGTTTTACACATAGCTCTTCAAAGTATCCTAATTCAAAAATACAAAAAAATCAAAAAAATTCAAAAAGACAAAAAAAAATCATAAAAACATAAAAATCGTTACTTGGTGAAAACCTGGCAAACAGGCGCCTTGTGACAACACAAAAAAAATTTGAAAAATAAAAAAAGTAAAGAAAAACATTTTGTCCAACGGTGAAAACCACTTCAGTGGTGCCCTGGGCAAGTACCATGGTGAAAACTGGGTCACCAGCGACATGTGTAGAGACATTGCTCCTCCCTCCTTCAAGATTCCATTTCATCCTTCACTTTGCACACACTCACAACCTACCTATTCATAATAAACTTTACACATTCCCATCATGGCTTGTTATTGATCTACCTAAGATTGGTTAGCCATTCATAATAACTCCCTTTTCACCCTTTCCATCCATAATAAATCAGATCCTATATGTGGCTAAGGCAAATCCTACGTCTAGTAATGGGTGTGGAACTAAGAGCATCACATGTTTCGAGGAGTACAGTTTCTTCCAACCTTCTTCAGTCTATATGCGCACAATCCACAATAAAGAAACACTTGCATCACCAATCCGTAATAAGGTTTCATCTTCTCCGCAATAAAGTGTCAATTTCATGGATTCAGTCAGTTTTAGATGAGACATAGCAGCAACAATGGGCTTCAACAAATCAATCTTTCAACAGACTCAGACAACATATGGTTCAGTGCTATCTATCATTTTTGTGAAAGTAAACATTGTGACCACAATCAAATAAGACTTATACAAGTGACAAGAGACACTAAACTTGAGGACTACAGTGGATGTTGGTGTCGAGTCTTGGTTTTCTTTTTATTTTTATCTTTTGATGACATGTCTTTTAGCTTTTCTAGGATGTCTTTGACTAGAGATTCTATCTCCAGGATGTCTTTGACTAGAAAGGCGAGGATGGGGTATCGTCACCTATTTTTCTTTTGCTGTCTGTGGATTGTCTCTTAGTAATGCTATGACTTGTCCAAGGATATGAGGACACTGAGAGTCTAGTATGAACTGGGGCATTCCTTGTTTGCAACTGTCTTATCTCCATGCAAACAGGTATAATGACTTTCTAGGTCGAACATATGCCTTGATTGTCATAACCTACTTGCCATAATAAAGCTCAATGATGATAACGCACAAGAAGCTCTTTTCACTTTCATATCTTCCATCTTCCATCCCCCTTTCTTGATTGACCTCCATCGTCCTTCTTGAGTCCGTGTAGCCTGCTATCACATGACTGAGTATAATGACATGCCAAAAACATTTGCATTTCATGTAGTTGCACCTACATTACCACATAAGCATTTCATACATACATATAGATATCACAAATGCATCACATCCTGCACACAACACATGTTAGACATTTTACATTCTCATTATGTAAATAGTTATTTGCACTATCATATTCATTTGCATTTCATACATTCACATTTGCATTGGCATAACATATAAAAACATAAAAGAACAAAAATATTGCATTTTATTATGTACATATTTGCATCCCTTTCATAACCATCACATAGAAACATACATCATGAAATATACATCACATAGGTACACATGCATATAGCTGCTGCAATGATGAATCATCTTATATATATCTCAAAATCATAAGTGTCATAATACAATGATGTCAAAATCATATGGCTACAATCACCCGAAGGTGTCTACATCATCGTACAAAATGGTACAAAACTGATACATAAGAACCCACTGATCACTCCTCCTAGCACTGCTGGTAGTGCCAGTCTTGTCCATCTCATGGTATCCCAAGCCATGTGTCCAACCCTCATCTCCAGTCCCGGATCCTGGAACACTCGTCTCAAGGCATCCCTATCTCCCTCTCGATCATAAGGAATCAGCTCCCCATCGATCGGTACCTGCAGAATCCTATAAACATCCTCCAAGGTGATTGTCATCTCACCCATCGACAAATGGAAAGTGCACATCTCTGAGTTCCATCTCTCAGCTAGCGCAGTCAGCAACCCCATGTTCGCCCAAAACTCAGGCACATACATAATATATCGCAAACCCATACCCTCAATGGCAGCCCTGTCCTCAAATGTCAACTCTGGTCGCAACCTCTGAGTTGACGGGAATCTCTCTCACGACTCCAACATAGGCAGATACTCCTACAGTCAATCAAATCAATCATGTCAGTCATAGTGGCATTCACTGTTCATCACAAAATGTTACTTTCTATCTAAGTGCATATGGTACTCTATCCTAGTAACACTCATTGTTCATCACAAAGTGTTGCTTCTATTCTAGTGACACTCCCTGTTCATCACAAAGTGTTGCTGATTATACTAGTGGTACTCCTTGTTCATCACAAAGTGTTGTTGATTATCCTAGTGGTACTCCCTGTTCATCACAAAGTGCTGCTCACATTTGCACTCACTATTCATCACAAAGTGCTGCTCATATTTTAGTACTCCCTGTTCATCACAAAGTACTATGTCTTGGTACTCACTGTTCATCACAAAGTGCCTTGATCTATCCTATCCTAGGGCCTCTGCTTGAGTGAATCCTCTTGAGTAGTTTCCTAATTGGCAACGTATGTTCTATCACAGAATTGTCAATCCTAGCCCTATTTGCTATCCTAGTCTTCCCTAGAGGACCTGCTTGAGTGTATCCTCTCAGTAGCTTATCCAATCGACAGCGTATGTTCATCACAGAACTGTCAATTTGACCTTGAAGACATAAACGCGCCTTCATGACATAAACGCGCTTAAAGACTGCATAAACACGCCTGCTCTGCACAGACGCACCTAAAATACACAAACATGCCTATGCTCTGAACAGACGCGCCTGTCCTGCACAAATGTGCCCACATTTCACAAACGCGACTGAACAACGCAGACGCGCTCGCATTTGACATAGACGCTTTTTCCAGCATAGACGCGCCTGGCACAAACACAGACGTGCCTAGCCAGCATAGACGTGTCTGGCACCAGCATAGACGCGCCTCGATGTTTTGACATTTTTTGGACATTATTCAAACATGCATTTATTGCGCTACCTATGATGCATTTATGACAACATTTATTACAACAAAGTACAAGGAGGTTTTGTGGTACTTACCGGCTCTCTTGCATCCGTTGGCCTCTGATATCGGCAAATGCGATCGAATCTGTGAACCAATGCCATCGCTGCTGACTGTTGCTGCTCTATCTCACTTTGCACTTTGATCTCTTGGATGTGTGGATGACAATGAGGATGTATTTCCCTCGTAGTCTATCTTATAGACTGCCCTAGCCCTAGTCCTAGCCCTTGTCTCCCGAGTCAGTCTTCTTTATCCCATGACTTTGTCACTCTATCCTATCCGGTCAGTCCACTCTAGCCTTTCTTTCGTATCGAGAGATTGTCTGCAATCTTTTCAGATGTTTTCATCCAATCTCTCGAGGGGGCATATCCTTCCCATCTTGGGGCAACTTTGTATCAGTTCATATTATTTTCTTTGAAACAACGCGACAAGCTGCATTGTCTCAAAGAGGGCAAAATGTAGACACCTAAAATTGTCCAATTTAATTAAATAAATATATTTTATTTATTTAATTATTTTAGCCTAATTCTTCTATTAATTAAATAAATCTTTATTTATTTAATTAATTCATTTATCCTCTTCTAGCCTTATTTCTCATTTAAATAAATACTTTTATTTATTTAAATTATCCTTTTCCTAAATTAAATAAATATCTTATTTATTTAATTAATCCCACTTCCTCTATTAATTAAATAAATCTTTATTTATTTAATTAATTCATTAGCCTTTTCTACCCATGACACATGTCATTCATCTCTTAATTCCTACACTACCTACCCTCTCATTATTTTATTATTTTCTCTACCTACCCTCTAATCATAGCCAACCTCTTTTTACACCTCTCAATCTTATCCCTCCATTTCTTATGGTGTCTTCTATATAAGGAGATGCTTCCTTCATTATCAAACTCTGGCTAGTTCAATTATGCATTTGACTACACTACGCTTTTCATATGAGATCCTACTTGCAACCACATTCCGTTCTTTGTTGAGCTCTTGTGCACATAAAATCTGAGAGCAAAAATATCAAGCAAGATCAATGGAGATAGGAAGAATGGAGATTCAAACCCTATTGGACATGTGATGGTATAATCTTTGTGATTTCATTTAATTTGCATTGTCTTAGGTAATCTTCATATGTTATGGTGGATCTTTGTTGTTGTTAGGCTAGGGTTTTGTGGTTGAATTCATTTAGTCTTTCAATATTGTTGTTATCCATTTTCACCATATACAACTATCTTCTTGCACAACATCCAATCAGATCTTTATTGACCTCATCATATCTACCTATATCCAACAACATCGACCATACCAAGAATCCTCCTTGGTGGCATCACTCCTTTGGATCTGGTGCAACTACCTCAAGTTGGGAATTTTAGTACAAGGTCCCAACTGTCTCACAACATTGTATTGACGAGAAATTGTAGGCTACCTTAGGTCAATAATTCGTTCACCCTAGGATCCTTCAAAATTTATTTCCTCCAAAGGATTCAAAAATTATCTCTAATACCACTTTATGCAATAATGGATGGAAGATTCAAACAAAGGATTGTCCAACCATCCAATCGAGAGTTAACACAATAAAAAATTTATAGAATGGAAAATTAATTTTTGATTGATTCAGTCTAATAGAATGATCATATAATACTTATTTATTGGTTACATGCAAATTATAGATTGGTCTATGGGTCACCATTGACTCAATACATGTTTACATACCAAATTATAATTCAAGACTAACTCCACACTACCTACTGACTCCACTATTTTCACAAACTATCTAACTCATATATATATATATATAAAGCAGGGTTAGCCTATTGACAGGAATCCCCATAAGCTAATACAGTGGAACAGGAGACTTTGCGGAGGCATATGAGTCATTTCTAGAGTCTTGAGCCAGTTTTTTATTTTTTACGAAGGGTTCCTATATTTTAGGGAGTGACTGTTAGTTCACCCTAAGCTTGGGGAAGCATAGCAGGAGACACTAGGAGAATTCCCAGTTGTTCGGGAACTGCCTCCTAAATTTTGGGGAGGTTCCTATTTTTAAGGAGCAGGCTAGTAGTCGCCAATGGACCCACCAAGATGTCAGGAGGATTGACAGGGAGCCAGTGGAGTGAATTTCAATGATCAGGGATGGTTCCTTAGTCTTTGAGGAGGATCCCTATTTTTTAGGGGAGACTGGTAATTGGAGCACTACGCCCAGTCATCACCCCGGATACCAGTGGCACCATTAATTTCAGTTTGGAGGTGATTGGGTGTGTTTCTAGGGAGGTGATTGGCTTATGACAATCCATTGTATGAGATAGGAGGCAGAACATCACTTGGTTCTAGCATTGCACGTGGCGAAAATAACATGGTACTGGATTTGAGAGATGATTCAGACCATGGGTTGGAACATGATTTCCAACTTGAAGTTAATCCTATTTCACATCATGGTATGATTGGTTAGTCTCTTGGGAGACCACCAAATGTGATATACGCAAATGAAGAGGTAGACCAAGAGGGCATAGGACATGTTATGGCACTTGGGAATGTGGTTTCTTCATGTGATGCACTTGTTTTACATGGATCAATATTCAAAAAAAAATGTTGGAACAGGGACATCAATACCTAGTGCATTCGTATTTTTGAATTTTTTTTTAATTAATTTACTATTTTTCCTCGTGTAGAACAAAGAAGTTGATGTTCGATGAAAAACCAATGATTAGTAGAACTAAAAAAAATTGGAATGCTTGTTTCGATGACTACCAGCCTACAATCTGGTTTGTCAAGGTGATTTCATTTGAACCTTCAATTTGATCTTTGAAGGCCATAAAGTTGCAAGAAGAGGGGGAGACATAGAAAATTAGGAGGTTTGTTAGAAAACCCCTTCGAATGAAGGGGGGTTCGAACAAACCTATTAAACTTGCACAAAAATTTTTGTAATAAACATGTTCGTTTGAACCCACTTAATTTTAATGGTTGAGGTTCATTCAAACCCCTAGTCGACCAAAAGTTATTAAATTTTTATTTTAATTCACAATCACATATAAAGAGAAGTTTATTTTTTCATTTTTTCAAAATAAAATTGCAAGATTAATTCGCATTTTCTTCTACAAAGCGGATTGAGGAGAAATTTTTTGGAGAGAAAATTTTAAGAAGCATATTTTAAAAAACAAGAGATGGGATATAAAAGGACAAGACAAAATAATAGTGCATGAAAGCATTCACCTGCAAAGGCATGAAGATTATGTGAAGAAAGAATGGAAAGATATTATAGACAAAAATCATTTGCAAGCCAAGCAAAGGTTCTCAGATTCTACAACTTGTTTATAACTTCCTTTGTCTTATTGGCGGGTACAATGGTGACTTCCACAACAAGTTTGTTATACAAAGAATAAATATTAGGAATTCTTTCAATAATCAAGTGCATGTATCATGTTGAGTGGGGTCCCCAACTAATGAATTCAAACCCGAATCAATTGACTCCTTGAAATCAAGCCTCCACCTATCCACATCTTTAATCTGCCCATCTTCAATCAAAATAGTAGGAATATCCCACTTCTGAAGACCTCTAAATGATCCCATTTTTTTCTCTTAAAACCTTCCTTTCCTCTTCCACATGTGGGAGATCCTTTATTAGAAGGTTGTAGTTTTTTCATGTCTTCCCCACAATTTGGGGTGTATAGGGCACATTTTTTACTGCTAAAAGAATTTCCTTTAACATTGTGGCCTTAGGGAACCACATGGTCCTTAGAGGTTGAAAAAATGAAAGACTATCATCTAACTAATTGCACAACTGGAATACAAAAGAATAATAAGTGTGCACCCCATCCAATTTGTTGAGCATTATTTGTAATCTGCAAAATTATTGCTTTTCTGATTTTCCAATATTTATTTTCTCCTACTTTTATCTTTTGCTGATCTTCCTTCATTTTCTGCAATTCCTCAGGTTTAGGCCATGTTAGGGATGTTGAATCCCTCTTTCTCAACTCCTTTTTCAACTTGACATTCTCAACATACAAAACATTGTGATCTGATTGGAGAGTAACATGTTTCTTCTTTAGTCCCTCATGCCTCTTTACTTCATCTTCCACAACTACCTTTGCAAAATGAGCAGCATGGAATGACAATGTGGCTACTTCTAAGGCAGTGGTGTCAGCTAAGGTTCTAACAATTGCATCCCCTACTCTCTGCTCTACACCATGCAACAAAATTGGTTTGTCTATGTTGGGAGCCCTCACCCAATGTGCAAAAGCCTTTATGCTTGGATTGAACCCTGAGATATGCTTGCCAAATTCTTGGGCATAAATTGGGTCCTTTTACCTCATTACCTAGTCTAAAACAAATATTTTCTCCATGTCCCAACCAGGTATTATCATCATATCACTAGCCTTTATCATATCTCTGGCCTCTTGTGGCATGCAATCAACATTTTCTTTGTCAAAATTGGCAAGCTCCTCATCTGACATGCCTTTTATTTTTTCTTGCAACCGAAAGGCTTTGAATTTTGGCCTTCTAATGAAATCATCATCAAACAAAAATTGTGCAACCACAATAATTCTCTCATCTTGGGCCTCATCCTCTGGGATAAAACTTGGAACAATTGATATATCCAAGTCCATTAATACCTTAGCAGCTTCATCATCTTTAAATGTCTCCCTTGCAGGCGAAGGTGGTGGGACATTTTCATCCACTTCTTCATCTACAATCTTGACAAAATCTGAGATGGTATCCTTCCCCTTGTCCACCTTTCTAGTTGACCCTGCAGTGGTTTGAGCCTGTGGAATTTGTTGTGGAGCTTGCTAAGAAGGGGCTGCTTAGGAAGATCCCGCTACCAAAACTACCTTTCCTTTCATTTTATAGACTATTGGGGAGTCATCTATAGGCCTCTCCTCAACTCTATTTGTCTATTGCCTTGCCTCAACCCTTGCCAATTCATTGGTGGCAATGCCTTCAAAATTCCTCATCTTATTTAACATTCTTGCAAAATCATTCTTTATATTTGAACAAAATCACTGAAAGTTAGGGTCCTTTTCTCTCCATTCCCTTTTCAGCTTCTTTAGGTACTCCCATTTTTTCCTCCTTCGAACAACATCACTTGGGCCATAGTTTCTTATTAAATCTTCATATTAATCGTGTTGGTGGGAGAATCCCTTTACCTTCATCTTCTGTGTTCTTAGCTCATTAATGTATCCCTTTGGATCAATATCTCGAGCTTTTCCTACCTAGAGGCGATAGGTACTCACCATGAAGTCTTTTACCTTCTCAAGTGTTTCACATCCCACACTGAAATCCTCATATATTGTGAGTCGAGGAAGATGTGTTCCTTTCTTCTCAATTTGAACTAATTTTTTTCCATCCACATGAGCTGCCACATGAATTCCATGAAAGAGGGCCTTAGAGAGACAGTGATTGGAAAAATATGGGGTGGTTGAGGGAACCCATATACCCTGATTATTGTGCAATCTAAATAGAAGAAAAAAAAACACCAAAATTATGAGCAAAAGCACCCTCTGGAAATTCAACATCTTTGGCCTAGCATTTCTCACTTTCGGGACCTATATGATATGTTTTGGGAACCTTGGAAGTTGAATTCCACACATTCCCAGGACCTTAACCACAAAATGATCAAAGAATTCTCTGTAATTTAAATATCTGGACCCCTTGTCCCATACTTGGGTCCATCTTTGGACTGGCCACCTATTTCTTGTATGCAGATCAAATTTTGTCACCTTTAGTGCCTCATTCCAATCTGTCTTGTTTTAAAAAAGAATTAGATGGCACAATAAATAATAGTATTTAAAGTCTAATTTGACTTTCTCATATTTTGCTTTTATTAACCCCTCACGTATCTTTTCTTGTATGTATGTAGCAAAATCATATACATCATTAGACTAAGGGTGTTGGATCTTTATTGTCATCATCATAAAATCTATTGGCATGTGTGTTCTCCCACAATCTTCTCCCAAAACTTGGCATAGGGCATAATAGGTCTTCACAAAATAATGTTCAAATGATACTAAGTCAAAAGGCTCCTTTTAAATGCTTAGAATGTAATTCCTCCTTGATTGATACATCTTTTTTCTATATAGCGAGATGTCTCTTTCTCTATAAAAAGTCCTTTTTCAAGGCATACTTTGTCTCCAACCTCTTCATGTCAATGGTCTTCAGGGCTCTTCTATCCAAATCAAAACATTGAATTATAGCCTCCTTTGCTACATCAACCAAAATATGACTATCTATCATCTGTATTATCATGCTTTCAGGATGGTAATGTTTGTCAATATTCCTTATCAACAAAGGTTCAACAAGTTACATATTTGGGGCCACCAACTTGGCTAGATCATGGTTCCAGGGGTTGGAAATTGGTGCTAATTTATCCCTATTTCCATAGAAATAGTAGAAAATATCCTACCCCCTATCTGTGGTTATGCCATCTCTGCAGTTGGAATTACCTATCATTGAATGCATTTTTAAGGTTTCTTGCATACTAGACCCCTTAAATAATTTGAAAAGATCCTAGTGAAGACCCTGTGTATCTCTCTTCTTCTTTTTCTCCATTTCCTCTAGCTTCTTCTCTACTTCTTCTGCTACTTCATTAGCACTTTTAGCTAGAATTGATGTAGCAGGGGCCTGTGAGGGTTTCTCTTGCTTAGCAAGTGGAGGTTTTTCAGTGGCAGAAGGGTTTTCCTCCACAATCGAGGCTTTCTCGACAGATGAGGAGGCAACCTTTTTAGTAGGGGATTTTCTTTTCTTTGGCTTCGAAGCCTCCTCTTGGGTATCCAATTCAATAACAGGTGGAGCTTGTGTAGAGGATGACGTGGTGGCCTTCTTGGTGGGATCCCTCCTCCTTTTGGGTGTCAGAGTTTCAGTTTGAGGGGAAGGATTGGGTTCACTAGTAGTTGGTTCATCATCATAAATTAGGGTGGTACCCTTTCTTGGTGCTCTTTTCCTCTTGGGTTTAGAGAACTCATAGGATCGTTGGCTTGATTTGGAACTAGGAGAGGTTTGTGCGACAACAAGGGGGTTTGGTTTGACGAATGGCTCATTTGAAATTGTGGGGGCTGGATGAACAATAGCAAGTGGGGTGGCATGGGTGATTTCAAGCACAACGGAATCTCCTCCCCTCTCAGGAGTCTTTTCAGTGACAAGGGAAGTGTTATCTTTCATTGGGGAGGCCATTTTACACCCTAGGACAACAAATTTCTATTCTATCACAAGCGTAAACCCTACTCAACTCCTAATTCTTTGACATAGCACAAAGATATGGGTTCTAATACCACTTACTTGATTTCTTGAATTCTCTCGGACGCAATATGCTACTTTGAAGGTTGTTGTGAATCATGTTGGCTCACTCTTCAATCGCTCTCGGGTTGCTCTTTGGATGCAGGGCGTGCAATTATGCTTTAGAAGATGCTTTTATTTTTTGCAAGAAGAACGTCGTTAATCCATATGTGCATGCTCAATAAGTTGATGGCTTTGAGATTCAAACTCAACCATTAATCAAATAATGGATGGCTAGGATTACATCGCTAACCTTTCTGAGTGTTGACATGGTGCTTCGTAATTCATCCTTCACCACCTTCAATTTTCTTTATTTTTCATTATGCTCAAAATTTTATCGTTGATAATTTATTTCCCACCTTCATATGTTATTATTCCCCTTGTGGGATAGTCGGGCCTTGTATCTCTATCACATTGGCCACCCCACGGGGAAATTTTCCTATTGTTCTCCATGTCGTGAGGTAGCGAGGCCACAATCTCCTTCATCACCTTCCTCATACTGCTGCCTCGTGGAACTATTATCTCCCTTGTGTCCAGCTTGCAAGGTAGCAGGGGAAACTTCTCTTAAATGTTTTTAATTCCTACTAGTCCATGGGACAACCTGCATGCTATCTTTCTTCCTCCGCGATAGTAGGATAACTCTTCCTTCGTTGCCCTTTCTTACCCCACAACATTATCTCTTTTTTTTATTTATGTCTCATAGGGTGGCATGGAAACCATTTTGTATCTACCTCGCTATCCCACCTCACTTTTTCCTATGTTGTTTTACCCCTGCGAAGTGAAACTTCCTTTGATCATTAACATTCCTCGCCAACCCGCAAGGTATTTCTTCCTTTATTTGTGTCCATTCACACATCATTTAGTAGGAACACTTTAACCTTTTTTTTTATCACGTGGGGCCGTGGGATGAATCTTCCCCTGCAGTGCCTTTCCTCTCACTAGCCTG
The DNA here is from genome assembly GCF_030272615.1 of Cryptomeria japonica. Lineage (NCBI taxonomy): Eukaryota > Viridiplantae > Streptophyta > Pinopsida > Cupressales > Cupressaceae > Cryptomeria > Cryptomeria japonica. The sequence goes on along the minus strand of NC_081407.1, from coordinate 65,137,080 downwards.
CACCTTATCTTCCTTAGCACTTTAACCCCTGCAAGGTAAAGTTTTCATTACCTTTGAGTGCATCTTGTCAGCCTGCAAGATATTTTAGTCTTTATCTTTACTCGTATGTGGTCGCTATCATAGTTGCATGGTATGTATGTCCTGATATCCTACGAGATGTGTCTTCACAAACAAAAGACCTTGCAGGGTGGGATTTCCTCCTTGTCAACGACCATCTTGCTATCCCGCAAGGTACATTCTTATGTCAAAAGTGGCCCATGAGGTAGAAAATATTTCCCACCTGTGCACATATTATTACCCTACAACATCTGAGCAAGCATAACATAGGTCCTATAGGGTTAGAAGAAAAGACGTAAAACCAAGACCCTGCCACCCTGCTAGACTAGGACCAAACCGGGCCGACACTTAAGTGATGAAATTTGCACATGGCAGTTGTTTAAGGGTAACGGGGCCATAAGACTTAGATGTGGTAGGGGATCACTTAGAACTTAGGAAAATTTGGGAATCTTCCCTTCATACAAAATGTGACTGGCCAAAAAATAAAGACCTAGAACATGGGGCTGGTCAAAACACGATAAGAACCTCTCTGATGGTGACTAAAAATAAGGTAGCCCGCTATAACCAATCAACTGCAAATTAGAAAAATGAAGAAGGTTTTTCCACTAAGGCGTACAAAGTTTTAACCTTTCCAACCCTTTTGATAAACCCTAACCCTAGGGCGCCGAAATGACAAAATGGGGCAAAATTTAGCCACTCCTAACAAACCCAAGAGTTTTATTTTTTACCAATGATGGTTAAGAACTATGGATGTGACCGAATGAATGGATATGAATACAAGGACTAATATGCATGGACCAAAGGATATGACTAAATGAATGGATATGCAAGGACTGCTATGCAAGGATTGAAGGTCGAAACCCAAAATATCAAAACTGAAAGATGATTCCACAAGAATATGCAATCTCAAGTAGGAGAACTATGATTGTTTTAGATGTGTAGGTTTGGTTAGTTTCTTAAAGGGCATTGATTAAAATGTCTTAACAACATGTCCCGATTGCGGTAGTTCTTCAATATGCATTTTCTAATGAACCTTGGACTATGATGTCTACATTTGAAGAAACAAAATATTAATCGTCTGCTAGGGATTTTTGGTCTTGCAAGAAATCATGCGAACGTTTACACTATTTGACTATTGGACAATCTTGGAGGTTCACAAGGTGCAGGTTCAATGTTACGAGTTTCAGTTGTGATGTTTGATTATGATTGGAAATATTTGTTTTTGAACAAACACATATAACATGGTAAATATTTGTTTTTAATGTTTGCAATAAAATCACATTCAAGTACAAGTCTTAGGTTGGTCAAGACAATATTTGTTGGGTTCCCACTGCGGATAAATCCGAACCAAACTTATTCAGAGTGGACACATTAGAAGTTTGGTAGCACCATCTCCCCCACCACAACACTCACTTCTTGGGCATACCAAACTTTGAATTCTAAAAGACCCGAAGATCTAGAAGAATTTGCTATCTCTACTTTGAACTGCAAGAGTGTGGGACAACTTCAGAGGTTTGACCTCATGCGTTAAGAAATAGAAGGTTTTTGGTTGCTAAAACAATGAGTTTCTAGTAAGGGTGTCTATTCAAATGGCCATACATGCGGCAGTTCACTCAAATTAATGAGGCGTCCCGACCCTTGCGGGTTTTTACTCATCACACAGATGTTGAGGGAGACATACATCAATATGACACATCAACACTTGTTGTTTGCAAGTTTCCACACAAACACATTTATTATAGTGTCTTGGAAGAGCTTGGCCTTAGCCTCGTTACCACTTGGGTCGTTCGGGCTATCACCTGACCTTAAGGGCTTCTTGGGAGGCAGGTCCTCTAAAAGGCAAAACACAAGGAACCTACTGCTCAAGACATAGAAGACACTGGTTATTTTTAAAGCGCCAATCAAAGTGTGATCTAATATAAAAATCAGACAATTAGTTTCTATAAAGCGGAAAATCGCGGTCGAACCCTAGTTGTTCTCCCCTCTTCCAACTCCGAGGAGAGAGAAGGGAGGTTCGCTAGGATTCGATGGGTTTTCACTTAGGGGGAAAACTTTACATTCAAAAGAGGGGTTGAAACTCATGAGATCCAATCCCACGTAATGCAAGATTGGATGCTAAATGAATTTCAAGGGTTAGGAAAGCAAGGCTACCCTCTTTTGTAAAGAATGTTGATTAAGGAAATTAAGCTAAGGATGCATAGAAAGTCATAAAGATTCGCTTATAAACTGAGTTCGGGTTATAGGATGAAGCTGCGGACCTGGAATTAGCAGTAAAATGTCGATACGGCGTTGTCCTGCAAATTTGAGAAAAAGTTGTCGGGATGATGGCGCCCGACGCCACGGTCCTCCGAAAAATCCGCGAAATGAAGGGGGATCTGTTCGTCTCTGCACAAGGATTCCAGATCTTCAATTTCAGCCGCGTACCTGCAACCTACACACAGAAAAGCGAAGACGATTGGGGGGTTAGGGATTAGGGGTTTGCCTTTAGGTCAAACCCCGGTTTTGGAATTAACCAAGAAATGAGCAAGAGCTGTAAATGTAAATGACTGTAATGTAAAACAAGTACTAATACCTTGTTCTAAGGATGTTGGTATCCTTATGTGCGAAGGTTTAGATGTTGTATGTTGTATGTTGTATGTTGTAGCATGTAGTATGTGGTATGTGATCTCCTCTTCAATGGTTGAATCCTTGTCTTGAATGCAACACTTAGCCTTGAATGGAGACTTAGAAGGGATGCTTGAATGCTTGAATGCTTGAGTATAATTTCCACGCCTTTTCCCTCATATCGAATGAAAGAGGAAAATGTAGTTTATATACTTGTCATTTAGGGCTGATAGACTGATTTTCCCGACCTTAGGCCGACCAGGGAAGTATATTTCCAAATTGCAATCAAAAAGACCCGATATCACTTAGGAAACCGGGCCCAAAATAGGACCCAAGGACCAGAGCGCTGGGCGCCATGGTCCTGGAGGACCAGGGCGCTGGGCGCCCTGGTCCTGAGGGACCAGGGTGCTGGGCGCTCTGGTCCCACCTCCCGGGACATCAGGGTGCAAGGAGGTTCAGGCAAGGGTGCTTGAAAAATGCAGTTTTCAGTGTCGTGAGCGAGTTTTGGGGTCTCCATTCAGGTTGCGTGTTGCGTCGCCATCGTGAAGACCGAAATGCAGTCGAAATTGCAAGTGTCGCAATTTTAGGACGCTACAGTTTCATATCATAATTTCTTTAATAGGTATCCTACATCAAATAACATTAGTAGTTTCAAGATGTGATCTTTGATGAGCGAGAATGAATACCCTACACAAGACATAAAACCAAAAAGATCAGTTCCCAAAATAAAATTCAAAACTAATTTTAAAACAAGACTAATTTTAAATCTAATTTAAAAACTAAATTAATAGGACTAACTTTAAATTTAACTTAAAAAATAAAAAATAAGAAAACAAAATTTAAATCTAAAATTAAAAACTAATTAACAAATATAATCTAAAGTTAAATTTTAATACTAATTAACAAAACTGATCTAGAATTAAACTAAAAATAATAATATAAAATAAAAATAAAAATCTAAATTAAAAAACTAACTTAAAATTTAAAACTAAATTTTAAAAAAAAAATTAGATTAAACTTAATAAAAACTAAAACTAAACTTGAAAAAAAAACTAAAAACTAAATTTAATAAAACTAAAAAAAAACTAAACATAAGAAAACTAAAAACTAAACTCCACTGCCAGGAACGAATGATTGCACGATATGTATAAAATGGATTTGCTGAAAATGGATTCTTTTGTGGGTAACGTGGGTGATTGTAGCTCGTAAACCTTTTTGCCAAAAAAAAACAAAAAAAACGTATGCACTTTTTTGAGACGTTTTTGGGCAGACTTGGGATGTATTGGCAAACATTGTGAGTTGAGTGGACAGAAGCCTATGTGGTGCTACAAAACAACAAAGAAAGGCCAAATGATGAGGATGTCCACAAAATATAGAGGACATTTTCGGAATGATAAGAAGATATGCACACAATGAACTTATCGATGTTCTCTGGTAGATTTGCATGCAAATTGGGAAGAAAAGACAATGCACATGGACTGTTTGGCATATTGCAAAGGCACATTCAAACAAATGCTATCTCATGGAATCCAATGACTACAGAAAACGCACAAACGAGATTAATTGAAAACAACTTTTGGAAACCAATATCAATGACCACAGACAACACACACACAATTAATTCAGTAAAAAGGCCCAATTTAAAAACAAATGCCACAACATTTGCCATCATTGCTTATGTTGTACCAAAATGTTGAAGCATAGGAAAGGGATGTCATTTTTTTTACCAAAAGACATCACAGAAAAGAACATCAAATGCATCCCTAAAAGACTCGTTAATTGTTAAGTATCAAAGCCTCAAATTCATATTTGTGCCTGCAAACGTAAACAAACTACTTCTATTAGATGAAAACTAGATTAACAAAAGGACAAGGGTTGTGCCACCAAGCGTGCCACATGAAGATGAGGGAAATGACAAACTAAATTATAGATTTAGCTTTGTTCCAACATCATACAATGAAGTACCTACCAAACACACACATGCAAAACAAAATAACTAATTACAACACACATGCATGCAAATGGATTTCTGATGCAGGAGCATCCTCAGTCTATGAGCAATCTTGCATCAACCAAAAATATTTCCTTTCAGTTTAGTTCTTGTTCAATTCAGTGTGCATTTTTTTGTGTTCTTGCTGGTAGGTGCCGGTAGTTGCTTGCTTTTCATTGCAGATCCTATTTTTGGTTTCTAGGCTAGTTCATGTGCTTAATTCTAGATTTTCAATCCATTTGGATTGTTTTTGGCTAGTTATCGCTCTCGGTTTGACTGTTTATGGGTTTCAAGACATTTTTTGAGCTTACTGTTTGGTTTTCCTTCATTTCCGGAGCGGTTTCTTGGCATATGGATCTATTTGGGGTCTTGTTCGATGTTCTTTGGCGTGTGGACGACCATCCTATTGGTCCGCACTTCTTGGTTGTTATTTTCAAGATGAATTTATTTCATTCTTAGGGTCGACCTAGTTACATGTTTCATTTTCCTGCATTGGTAAATGTAATATTTTGTGGCCGACCCAGATATGTTTCGAAGTGTATATATAGAGTATTATGTAATCATTTGTACGATAGATAGTAGCAATCAGAATAAGGATTCAAACTCGTGATTAGAGATCTGGTTGACTTTGAATTGTATTTGGCTTGTAGCTTGCATGTAATTGGTTGACTACCAGATGTTCTATGATGATAACCGGTTGGTTGTCGAAGGTTCTAAGACAATAATATGATATGTTTTTGTAATCTTTCTATGTTTTATTGTTGCTTTTGTTGTGTTACCTTTGTTGCATAAGCGGTCAGTTCTCTTTTGAGGGTTTATCGGTTATCGCTGCATCAATTGGTATCAAAGTTGGTTATGAATCGGTTGGTGGAAGAGTTGTTTGCGAACCTTAAGGCATTCCTTTGGGTGGACATATCGCCGATTGGAGGGAGGTTGCATGTGTGTTCAATAGATCACCGAGTGAGAGGCAATTGAAACTGGTAATCAGATCATTGAGTTGAGGCAGTTCATTAGGATTGAAGAGGAGATGTCGCCTAGAAGGATTAACCCCTGGAGGGTAGAGTAGATGATGGAGGATTTAAAGAATGAGATGAGGAACGAAATCTGGAATGCATTGGCTGGTTTGTGGAGGAATCTGGAATCTGAGGATGAGTATGAAAATGCGTGAAAATCTTGAGGTGGAAGAGTTTGAAGGACCGGAAGACAAAAGAGAGGAAATTTTTCTGAGAGCAGTGGCACAAGCGAGTAAAGTTCATAAAGTGGAAGTTTCAAAATTTTCTGGAATGTTGAACCCGGAGGATCTGATTGATTGGACCGAAGAGTTGGAGGATTACTTTGAGTTTCAGGATGTCAAGGATCCACAGAGAGTCTAGTTGGCATAGACTAAGTTGAAAGGGCATCTTGCCTTATGGTGGAAAGAATTGCAAAGAGACTGAGTGGAGAATGGAGAAATGAAGATCACCTGGTGGAGATAGATGGTTGCAATATTGAAGGCCAAGTTCATACTATGAGACTATGAGCTGGAATTGTTCAAGAAGCTGCAGAACCTGAAACAAAGAAATGTGACTGTGAAAGAGTACATTGAGGAATTCTACAAGGTGATGATTAGATCTAGACATAGAGAGATGGATAGAGAAACGGTGGTGAGGTACATAAATGGACTTGCATTTAACATTCAGGATGAGATGAGTATGTTGAGGGTTTCCACCATTGAAGAAGCTTATCAGTGTCCTTTGAAGGTTGAGGAGAAGGTGAGAAGAAGACAACCGAATAACCCTAGAGGGAAGGAGAGATTCAAGGTGCAAATGAGTACAGAGAAGCAAAATGTTGAAGAAGAATCAAAACCTAAGTGGACTAAAGAACCAAAACAGAAAACACAGAGAAAAGGCAATGGTAGTACCAGCAAAGAATTTCTCGACAAATGTTTCAAGTGCGGATAAATCAGACATAAATTTTATGAATGTAAACAGGGAATGGCAAGAAGTTGTGTGGCAAATGAGGAACCAAAAGGAGAAGTTACTGGAACTAAATGTGCACCGGAGCAAGGATAATCCCTTATCTTCAGAAGAGTCATGATGGAGCAGAGCAGCGAAGATACCGGACCTACTCAGAGAAAGAGTCTTTTCCAGACTGTGTGTAAATCAGCTGGTAAGTGTTGCAAGGTTATTGTGGATAGTGGAAGTACTGATAATTTGGTATCTGAGGAGATGGTAGTGAAGCTTGGATTGAAAAGGCTTGAGCACCCTTGTCCTTACAAGGTAAGTTGGTTACAAGATGATCAAAATTTAGAATTAAAGGAGTAGTGTTTGGTGAATTTTAATATTGGACCTTTTAGGGATGAGGTCTTGTGTGATGTTATATCTATGAGTGTTGGTCGTGTCTTGTTGGGGAGACCTTAGCAATTTGATAGAGGAGTTATTTATGATTGCAAAAGAAACCTAATCACTATTGAGAAAGATGGGTAGAAGTTCACATTGAATTATTTGAAGGAGAAAGAGAAGGAGGTGAAGAACCTGAGTCTTGAGAGAAGTGGCAATACTAAGAAACTGGTTGCAGAGGTTATACTGGAAGGTGGCTTGAGTTTGCAGAAGGATCTGATAGATAAGCATGATAGACAGATAGAATAGGATGACAGAAATTTATGGTGACACACCGGATGAAGTCTTGTGGCAAAAACAAATCAAAGTTGCAGAAGAAAGAAAGCAGTAAGTAGAGAAAATGTGCAGATCTGAAGCAAAGGAAGAGAAACAAAGAGATTCGGGAGTTAGAGAATCCGGTTGAGGTTTCGGAGGAGCTAAAGAAGAGGTTTGTAGATAAGGAAGATGTTTGGATAAAAAATGAGCATGGGGTCTTTATCTCGATTCCTTTTTTATGTTCATGAGTTGCCTCTCATGGAACATCTCTTTCTACCTGGGGTTTTTGATGCAGGAGCATCCCCAGTCTATGAGCAATCTTGCATCAACCAAAAATATTTCCTTTCAGTTTAGTTCTTGTTCAGTTCAGTGTGCAGTTTTTTGTGTTCCTATCGGTAGGTGTCGGTTGTTGCTTGCTTTTCATTGCAGATCCTATTTTTGGTTTCCAGGCTGGTTCATGTGCTTAATTCCATATTTTTAGTCCATTTGGATTCTTTTCCGGTTAGTTATTGCTCCCATTTGACTGTTTCTAGGTTTCGGGACAATTCTTGAGCTTATCGGTTGGTTTTCCTTCTTTTTCAGAGTGATTTCTTGGTGTATGGATCTATTTGGGGTCTTGTCTAATGTTCTTTGGTGTGTGTTTGACCTTCCTATTGGTCCGCACTTCTTGGTTGTTATTTTTCAGGAGGAATTTCTTTCATTCTTAGGGCCGACCTAGTTACACGTTTCATTTTCCTGCATTGGTAAATGTAATCTTTTGTGGCCGACCCAGATATGTTCCGGATGGTATATATAGGGTATTATGTAATCATTTGTAGGATAGATAGTAGTGATCAAAATAAGGATTCAGACTCGTGATTAGAGAGTCGGTTGACTCTAAGAGTTCCAGATGGATTGTATCTAGCTTGTAGCCTGCATGTAATTGGTTGACTGTCGGATGTTCTATGATGATTGTATGATGATAATCGGTTGGTTGCCGGAGGTTCAGAGACAATAATATGATCTGATTCTATAATCTTTTTATGTTTTATTGTTTCTTTCGTTGTGTTACTCTTGCTGCATAAGTCGGTCAGTTCTCTTTTGAGGGTTTACCGATTATGGTTGCATCAATTTCTAACTCTATTGCCCTTCTATCTTAAAGATATTGAAATTAATATTTGTGCTCTCATATTCTTTTAACATTGAGTGCAAGAAGCTATGAAGAATGAAGATTTCAAGATGAATGCAAAATAATCAAAGATGCAAGATTGATCAAGAAAGCAAAATTCAAGAATGTGTGAAAGATATTAAAAGATGTAAACAATGGATGCCAAAAGATGAGAGAAGCAAAGTTTTTATAGTTGTCCTCAGTGTGGATCCAAATTGTAGGATAAATGTGGAATAAAAGATTGGATTGGAGATGTTGGTCCCACATGCATTAGGTGAGTTTAATAGATGGATATGAAAAATGATAAATAGGGGATGGATTGCCTAATGTAAGAAAGATTAGGAATGATATGCATAGAATATATATTAATTTAATGGATTAAATGAGATAATGAATATACTATTAGAATAATGTATATTAATACAAAAAAGGGATAATGTTATGTAATAATGGATTCACCTAATTAATGGAAAAATCGAGGTTGATTGAAAAGGATAATTTTTACATGTTTACAGTGATCACTCCTTTAGATGGTCACTCTTCATCATCATAAGACTTGATATTGATATTTTCAGAACCATCAATACTATGTTTGGAGTATCCTAAGGCCTTAACTAGATTTAGCATACAGATGTTGAGGCCAACTCCACCATCTATCAATACTCTCTTGAGTTTATGCTTATGGACAAATACTTTGAGGTGTAGGGGATCGTTATGAGAAGGCTCATGTGCAGGGATGTCTTGTTGCGCAAAGGTGACATGGGGGGTGGCAGTTAAGTTTCCCACCATGGTTTGAAAGGCATTCTCATCAATATCGCGAGGTTTCACGGATTCACGTAGAGCTTTGTCCAAGATTTCTTTATGACTAAGGGATATACATAGGAGCTAAAAAATGGCTATTTGAGTAGGGGTTTGCTTTAGCTAATCAACTAGGTTTTATGTTCCTATTAGAGGAGAGTTTGATGATGCTCAGTGCAGTGTGATCTTGGAGCGACAGGTAGCTACTACACTATTGGGGTTTTTGGCCTTTACTGTAATGGTATCAACAGTTTTATCGGCTTAGCTAATATGGTTAATGGTATAATCATACCTGAGGCGCATGTGTAATTAGCGTATTGTCTTGTGAGCTTGAACTAGAGGCCTTTACCTTATCATTATTACAAAAGGGATTATTAAAAATTGTATGATCAATGTTTGATGTTTCTTTAAGATTTTCAATATTAATATTTCCCTGATCAATGAGGTTCTGAATAAGATTCTTATGTTTATAACAATTTAATGTTTTATGACCCTTAACTCGGTGATATTCATAGAAGTCGTTATCATTGCACCAAGCTGGTTTGACTGGGTCAAGCTTGCATGATTTTATTTCAGGTAATATTATTACATTTAATTGAATTAATTTCTTAAGCGCAAATTCAATGGGTTCTCCTATGGGGGTATAGTTTTGCTTTGGATTGTTATTCCTTGGCGAACATTGATTATTAGATTGAGTCACATTTGTTGAGATAATGTTATTATTAGATTGGCTCTTATTAGGTGTGGATGCATTACTGGGGCCTTGAAGTGAGACGACAAGCTGAGCCCTATTGATAACTCTAGCATCCACCACCCCACCATCAATAACATTCTTATTTTTGGACCAAAATTTGGGTTTTTCGTTAGATGTGTTGTTTGTCGAATCGTTCTCCTTAGAGTTCTTCAAAATTCCTTGTGCAATAAGTCCTTTTTTCATATTTAAGTCCCTTTTTCACCACTTGATGGAATGAATAAAGGCACCACATTTGAAGAGGATATTTCATTTGTGGGACTAGATTTTTAGTAAACATGTCTACTTGCTGTTTTTTCAGGTATGTGACAAGGACTTCTCCAAGCAAGTGATCACCAACATTGTAGGAAGCAAAAGATTCCCTTTCCTTTTGTTTAGTTGTGCACAAGTCCTTTAAGGTTACCAGATTATCATTGTTATTGAAAGTGTGCGATGAATTATTCTGATTGTTCTCCCCATGATTGTATCTCTAGTGGGAGGTGAGAGAACCACTCTAGAGATTGACCTCCTAAGCTCTAAGGAAAGAGGCGCATAAGGTATGCATCTTCATCTATAACCTCTATACATGTGGTGAAAAATTATAGGATGTGATCTCTAGGGTCACCCTTCCCTTTATACTTCTCGAATTTGGGAGTTTCAAACTTGGGAGAAAGGGTCGCATATACATTGTTCGGTTGAAAGGATAAAGACAAAGGTCTTCTATGGTATAACTCTTCTTTGTGTTCCTTGTTGAAGGTTAGACATCCGTCGTTGAAAATTTTGAATTTTTTGTGCAAGGATATTTGTTTGAACCAAAGGCATCTGGACAACATGATTGGGATTGACGAAAGGATTGGTAGTGGTATACATAGGAGATTGTTAAAAGTTTGAGTGATTGAAAAGTTAAGAACCATTAGACATTCTTAGCGGAGTGAACTAGGCAAAGTGTGTGCTAACATTGGGTTGAGTGCCAATAAATGGGTTATGTGGGCCTTTATTGGGTTGTGAAATGTTTTGATAGTTGTATGTTGATCCCACAGAGACGAAAGAAGAAGGTTGTGATGTGGTGGTCATTGATACCCAAAGAATCAAAGTAGGAATTTGTGAAGCAGTGGAGGATGTTTGAGATAAAATAATAGCACTCATTTGAGGCAAAATGTTGGCATTTATTTGAGTGTTTACAAATAACATGCTTAGATTTCCACTTTGGGTAGAAGCTATAGTGGCTTGAGTTGACGTTAAATGGGCACTTTGTGTGTTTGAGGACATATTGATAGCATGAGGTTGGTGAGAGGATGTTCTAAGAAAGAATAACCTCAAATGATATAATAGTCATTATATCAAAATTCAATAGCAGTTTAGCTTTGTTTTGTGCTAGCAATAGAAGACATCTATTTGGATCACAATTCAAAAGGCCGTTAAGAAGTGTGAGGACATGAGGATCTTGTTGTGTGGCCTCAAGTTCCTCAGGAGTTAAACTTTTTTAGAAGGTTTCTACCGAGAACAGGTTATTGGAATCTAATGGCAGGGTTGTGCCCCTTCAGGCATGCCTCTGCAAATAGGTTGACAAGTTCATAGTGCTTATGGGATTGAAATCAGGGTCGTTGTTTGGATCCATTTGAATCTTACCCTTTTATGATTTGAGTAATGAGCATTAAGGACTTCTAAGACACACTAAGGATGCAAAAGTGAGATTCTTGTGACAAAGCAAAAAGATACCTATTATTTTTTTAGATTTTATGATGACTATGCAGAGTGATGATCCTAAAGGAATTTCCAAGGATTATTGATGATCATGCAAGCTAAGGATGCTAGTTCCTAAGAAACCCAAGGACAAAAAGACTTAGATGCTCAGCCTAGGATAACAAAGATTACCTTGATATGAAAATGGATGTTGATTAAATATTTTGAGAAAAGGTTCTTACCCTATACTAGACTTATGAGCAAGGGAATTGGATTGTGAGAACTTGATAATTGATGGAGGTCTTGGTTTCTCAATATTTTTTTTGGCTTGATTTTAAGACTACGTTGTTTGGGTTGCTTTGGATGCAACTGAGTTGATGATGTCAATGAATTATAAGGAAAAAAATTTTGCAAAGGCCAATGGATTTCTTATAGAAAAAAGTAACCTATATGCAGCTAAAGGCGCTAGAAGACTCTATTAATCACAAAGGTTTAGAGTAATTTGGATCTCAATCATCAAGTTCAAAATGACCTGAGGAAGTACTAGTTTATTAGTCAAATAGAAAATTGTATATGGTCGAATGTGAAATAGATTTTGGACAAATACGAGACTGATTTTGGATGTCTACGAGATTGATTTTGGATGATTCTAAACTAAAGATTGGACAAATGCAACATCGATTAAGGACAAATGTGAAAATTGTTTTATACAAATGCAAAAATGATTGGACTCGAATACAAAAATTTGTGTTTTTTTAGGGAGTCTAAAAATTCTTAGTTTATTTCAAGGGAATTTGGACAAGTTGTGTTGATCAAATAGTTAGAAAACAACATAGATATTATGGCTAGTGAACTCCCTAATTATGACTACCGTTACTATGTATGTTCAAGGGCCAAATTCAACCCCAAATCTCCATTGGTCTTTACACATTCGAAAAGATATAAGACAATGCCTATTCCTATGGACAAGGCTTCAATGCGATAATCTCAGTCCACAATTTAAAATCTTCGTAGATGCAAGTGTAGGGACACCTAAAGTGTTGTATTCACTCTTGTCTCTGTGAGAGAGGATAGGTAGGGGCCTCCAAGACTAGAAGGATGACCCAATCACCCTCTCCCCAAAAAGCTACACATAGCTTATGCTAAGCCGAGGAATTTTGTCTCATCTCAAGGGAGCCATATGGTGAGTATCTTGGGCGAAAAATCATATATGCCCTTGCACTGAAACTATTGTAATGTTCGATCAAAATAAAGGTTAGGCCACTACATAGGTTTCTAGTCGCGATTTGGAGGACAAACACCTTGCGAGCATCCAACAAGTCACTTAAGAATTTAATCAACCCTACTCATAGTATAAAATACCTCACATAAATATGGGTACATGGTCTCCTTTTGGACTGACACTGTATGACTAAAGCTAATATTGGTTAGATCTTGACTTTAGTCTCAAGCCATTTGTAAAGCATCCTGAAGGAAAGATCCACTTAGGGTTGTTCCCTAGAGTCATCACTTCTCTAGGTAGACCCTTCTAAAAAAATACAAGAAAGGGTTTTGCAATATATTATGCAAGCGCACCAAACACTTTCAAACAAGTTTGTTCTTTTTATTGCACCAATTTGAAATGTTTTCTACTCTAAAAAATCATAGACAAAATTTTAAACTACCTCTGCAAAAACACATGATTATTAGTTTTCCATATTTTTTCGATCTTCAACTTACGAGTGCCACAGTCTAAAGATTAAATATTAGTAGCCAAAGAAAACCAATAATAATAGAAAGCAAAACTGCAATTGGAAAGTCCTATTAGTCAAATGCAAAATTCGAGACTTACAAATGCAAAATTTTAAGCTAACAGAAGTGAAATCAATTATGAAAAATATGAAAACATTACACACATGCGAAAATCATTGTTAACAAATGCAAAAATCTTGAATCACACCTGGAAACAGACAATTGTGTATTTCCAGAAAACAAAATCAGAACATTAAATTTGGTCCAGGATACATATTATACTTCATTCTGTATGCTATCAAATGCTTCTGATATTTGGTAAGTTCTATATACTCATCTGATTCAATGAGTTTTTCTACACGTAATATCCATTTGTGTTTTCTTCTTAATCATCTTTCCTCCACTCTCAAACGCTACTCTATAATTTTCGATTTAACTATGCGAGACATCCTATTGTTAGTAGAAAAGATTTTCTTCAAAAACAGGTTACAATTGTATTTAAACAAAATGCCAGAAAGCAAAAATGAAATAGTAAATCGTTTATACCTGTAGACACCTAAAATTGTCTTGTCTAATTAAATAAATATTTTTTATTTATTTAATTATTTTATCCTAAGTCTTCTATTTATTAAATAAATCTTTTATTTATTGAATTAATTCATTAATCCTCTTCTAAGCCTTTCCTCATTTAAATAAATACTTTTATTTATTTAAATTGTCTTTTTCCTAAATTAAATAAATATTTTATTTATTTAATTGATCCCACTTTCTCTATTAATTAAATAAATCTTTATTTATTTAATTAATTCATTAGCCTTTTCTACCTGTGACACATGTCATTCATCTCTTAATTCTTCTCTTACCTAACCCCTTTATCATTTAATTATTTCCTCTACCTACCCTTTAATCCTAGCCAGCCATTTATCTTTACACCTCTTAACCTTATCCTTTATTTTCTTATATGTTTTCTCTATATAAGAGGATGCCCTCTTCCTTTTCAACCCTAATAATTGCATCAATTAAGCCTTCTTGTGATCAAGCTATCAACCACAATTCATTCTTTGTTGAGCTCTTGTGCATACATAAAATCTGAGAGCAACTACATCAAACAAGATCAAAGGAGATAGGAGACAATGAAGATTGAAAGCCTACTTGACATGTGAATGGTAATATTGTTTTATTTTCTTGATTTACATGATCTTAGGTATCTCTATCGGTATTGGTGAATGTTTCATTTTAAGACCTAGATTGTTTGTGGTTGGACCGTTATGGTTTTACAATAGTTTATCATCATCCATTTTCACCATATACATTTTGGCACACTCGATGGGACTCTTGTCCTTTTATTTTGACATCTTGTTTGCAGATTTTGTATTTTTAAAAGTTGCAGGTTTGACATTGCGATGATTATGCGTTTTTTCGCGTCTATGATTTCATCTGCCGTTTGCAACAAATATTTCCACGTTTCTGATTTTTTTGTTGTTTTGCAGATCTGCTATCTTGAAGTCGCGTATGTGTTAGATCTAACTGCGTTTTTTACTTATTTCAGCGTTTGCGTTCTGTTTGGCCACATTTATGTTGTGCAGGGTTGATTTTATGTTTTGCAGGGTTGGTTTTTTTGAAATTGTATCTATGTCAGTTAAAATAGCGTTTCTGCCTATAAATTGTGTCTGTGTAGGTTGTTTTTGTGTTCGGGTTTTATGTTGATTTAGTAGGCTTCAGATCTAGGAATCGCGTTTCTATTAGGTAATTATGCGTCTGTGTATGGTATAGTTGCGTCTTTGTTTTTCAGATTTTCCTTTTGCTTTTATTTAGGGTTTTTCAGATTTGGGTTTTTGAGCTAACCTCTCTCGATCACACTAACGAAGTGGTGCAGCTATTTGAAAAGGAGAAAATTGTCTTGTCAAAGGCCCCTATTTCACAAAGTCTTTTGGGATTTCTAAAAATTTACCTAACTTGCGTGCTTGCAAGAGGGGTATCATTTCAAAACTACTAGTAAGTTTTGTGCAGGACCTTTGGCAAAGATTTGATTTTGAAATTGTTTGCTTTGTCTTCTTTAGTTTAGCAAACACTTCAATTCATGCTCTAAAATTAACAAGTGTCTTTTGTGTCTTAGGAAATAGGATCTTTTTGTTTTACCTTTTAGAGGGTCTGCTTCCCGAGTAGCCCATAAGACCAAGTGAGAGGGAAAGACCCAAGTGATAACAAGCTAAAGCAAAGCTCTTCCAAACCACTATAAATAAAAGTGTTTGTGACGAAAGTTGCAAGCAATGGGTGTTACATGTTGTTATAACGATATTATGACCACCCATAAACCCTATAGAATGCAACCTCTATAGGTTGGGAGGCCTTCCATTTAACGAAGCGTAACACGATGCTGGTTATAGCCACCCGACAATGACAATGACAATGTATCTGTGGATTCTGCAGAAGTTGAGGAAACTATCATGGATCCCTATTTTAACAAATTGGTTCGAGAAATCATGAAAAGGAATAGACAATACTTCTTTCAAGTTATGGCACAAAGTGGAACAAGACTACCCCGTGATTTTGATATGTCACAGATTTTGGAGGATGATACAAATCAAATAAATCTAGTCGATACAAGGCTTAAGAGACCCAATAATGGTGGTAATAGGAGAGAGCGTATCGTGCTTGAGCAACCTTCCTCCCTATTTCAAAAACTTGAAATTCCAAACACATACACTCATTCTCATGTCAGTTGTGATAGAACCTCTTGTGAACAACCCCACAGTCCTCCTTTCCCATGAAGAAGAACTACCACTACACATGACCATGATAATACCCAAGATCATACCAACGCATATAATTACACTCAAACAAATATTCAAAATCATGACATGAGGAGACCCCATATCAGATTTGGGGGAAATACTCAAGATCAATCTTATGATACCTCCTATCCTCATGGTCATGACATGTATCATCCTATACCTAGTGTTCCTCACTATAATACCATACCAAGTAGTCCATATGAAAGATATAACTATGTTCCTCCTCCATATGAACACATCTATGCTCAATACCATCCATACACACATTATATCCCTCCTCCTCCACTCAGTGGCTCAGGAATGGGACTAGCTCAAAGAGAAAAGACACCACCCAAGAATGACTTGCAACAACAAATCAAGGATCACTAGTACATTCGGAGCTAATTTCCGACGGCCGATTGTCGGAATTGTGACTAATTTTCGTCGAAGTGCTGACAAAAGTAGTCGTCAAAAACTCATTGTCGGACTTGTCGACGATGCCTCTAACCGTTGGAAATATGACAATCCCATGGACTCTGCTGACGATGGGCATGATCTCTCTTCCGGTCAAAAAAGTCGTTGGACATGCAGCATCCCCGTCGGATGCTTCTGTAGAATTCGTCAGAAAGTCAACGGAAGTTTGGAACTTTGCACCGACAGTGATGTTGTTTGTCTGACACTTGTGTCATCGGTCCATTAATATGCATTGACGATCGTCTAACTACGAAGTGTCGTCGCACGTACAACATCCTCGTCGGATATTTGTGTAGCTTGAGTCGGAAGTGCAACGACTCCAGAACCTTTGCACCGACAAGAACATTGTATGTCCAATGATTTCATCATCAGTGGAAAGCTTGGTATCTGTCGTAATTCCGATGATAATAATATTTTTATCAAAAAAAATATTATTATCCAGTCATTGATATGTACATCGAATGATATTCTATCCCCACCACCTACCAATAGGGGGCATAGGTTTGAGGCTAATATGAGGCACACTGGTTTCAAGCTAATATGATCAGGCGCACCATGGTTGAGATGGTCCAACTCCTAAGAGGACTGTATGAACCACTGAGTATTGGTAAACCTATTAAAAATGGTGCTGATAGGGAATTAGCTAACCCAAATATAAGAGCCTTTAAAGCCAATCAGGGAGATGAAATAACTTTATCTACCTTATCTAAGTTAGTTGTTCTTGGGAGCTACCAAAACTTATCTACTATATATATACATGAAATTAATTTATCTACTATATATGCACATATTTCTTATAAGTATTTCCCAAATTGATAATCTCATATAAAGTGTCATCCTATGTGAATACATGACATATACCTATTGAATGACATGTATATATCTCATACTAAGTAGTCACTCATTATTATAGATTCAACATATATTCAAAGACGATAATCATGCATTTCGGACTACATGAATATCCTCTTTAATAAAATAAATCACATATACAAGGTTACTCGGTTGATCGAGTCCAATAGCAAAGTATAATAAGTAAATATAGTGTATGTATATCTCATACTAAGTAGTCACTTGTTATTATAAATTCAACATATATTCAAAGATGATAATCATGCATTCCAGACTACATGAATATCCTCTTTAATAAAATAAATCACATGTACAAGGTTATTGGGTTGATTGAGTCCAATAGCAAAGTACAATAGGTAAAGATAGTACTTAAAATAATGTTACTAGCATCTTAAAAGAAAACATAAATGCATTATGACTACCCACAAAACACTTGATATAAAATAGTTCCAACCTTTCTTTTGTTTAAGTCCACCCGACCACGTGGAACCCTTAGGTCCACCCCATCGTGCTTGTGGAGATAGTTCCAAATAGTCAATCAAAGTATACAAGAGGGATGATAGGTTCACACATGCCATACACGATGCATACATGACACAAGTAATGGAACAATACAGTGCAACATCAATAGAGAAGGATGATACCAAGTCATGAATCCACACAGGGTCACTACTTTAAAACTACATAAGGCATTAGATTCTAGAGTGCAGTGGAGGAAGTGTCATCGTATGTCTCTTCGCACAAGTCCCAACGCTCCATGTGCGGGCTTTCCTTTCATTGTATGTGCTCACAGGGATGCACCATATGGAACCAAGCATTCTCTCATACGGACAAGAATGATAATCACACAATCCCTATACTACATGAGCGGGTATGTCTCTTTGCACAAGTCCCAACGCTCCATGTGTAGTGTAGGGTAAAACTGTGGTCTGATTCTTTGGATTAACTTAGGACTAATTTGATGCAAGCACCCTCAGTTACACCTAAAAGTGTCAATCCGGGATTCGTAAACTGATGAGAGGTATAGCGGCTATTTGCTCAAGGGATGAAGATAGTATGTTAAGTGATTATGAATGCATTTCTAATTTACACACTTATTCCAAGAACAAATCTAAGGCTCATTCACTAACAAATTAAATCTCACACTTAGAATATTTAAACTTAAGTCACACACTTTCAATCAAGTCTCTTTACTTAAACACCTACCTTATAAACACCAACTTAGAACATTTAACTGTGTTTTGCTTAGCAATCTAGGAGTGAAAATAAGATGGTTCTGCTTCCTGTCACGGTAGTTACAGGAAGTGGAACAGTATGTAAGAATACCAGAATTATGAGTCATAGCCTATTGATTTAAATGTGTATTTGTCCTAGTATCAGAATTCTAAATCACAGCTCATTCAATCAGATCAAACATAAGTTCGGATGGATATAACTTGATTTCTAAACTAAGATATTTTCCTTGTCCTACAATTTCCGATTAGACTTGTGAATTACAAATCGAACAAAAAGATGTCCTGCTATGTGGATTATTAAATATTCTGCAAACTCACAATTCCTTCAAACAATACTACATTGAATCTAAACTAAGTTGTTTACAAAATCACACAATTATCATTATAAACAATAAACACAAATCACGCGAACAGAACATAAAATTACTCACTTCACACTTATAATGAAGTCACCTGATAATGCGAGTAAGGGGGCCCTGCCTTCTCGGTCACCAAGTGCTGAAACTATCAACGCTTGTTACTTCAAACCATGCATTCACAATCAGAGAATAATAATTGGAACAACAATGTTTTTCATATATTATCCAGTTATCCTTTTGAACAATCCCATACATATTTATATAACAGTTCTTACTAATATTGTCTCTAACTGATTATGGGATTGTAACCATGAAACTTGTTTTATACAAAACAAAATGATAGCCATCAACTAATCTAGGGTCGTAGGCCACCGAATCAAAACAATATAACAACTTCAACAAGTCTATGCCATTTCAAGATTATACTGAAACTATCTGTCAAAAATAGATCACTTTCATGTCATTCTCTCACTCACATGATCCATGTGCCAAGCAATCCTTTCTTCCAAGTACTTGTCCACCTATAGATCCCTTGTTATGGCAATTAAACAATTGAGTCAGTAAATAACCACGGTTTTCGCTCATAATTTTGGTTTTGACTTTTCTTTCATATTTATTGAATTCCCTCTTTCGTTCCTTACCAAATGGTGACAGGAATGACATGGATACCATAGGAATGAAAAATAGTGGCAAATTAAGGGTAAAAGAAATAACACATCCTAGCCTCATCATTCCCCCCAGCTGAGGGTTTTGCATGTCCTCGTGCAAAAGAAAGAATATAAATACAAACCAGATGAAGGAAGTAGTTTTTGTAGATTGTTGGTAACCTCCTGAACCCAATGTTGTTTCAGTTCCTTTACAAGCTTTTCATGTTCTTTGACCGTCAGACAAGGTTCTAAAGTAGCAACTATCTGTTTTGCCTCTACCTTGAGTTTACTCAACTCTTCTGCCTGTAATTTAACAAAAGCTTGTGCATCCTGTAGCTATTTCTGAAGTGACTGATTCTCTATTTTTAGCTGAGCAATAGAATCCCTCAATGCCCAAATCTCTTCTCTCTATTTCATCAACAGACCCTCTTTATTTGTATGCTTCTCCACATAGGTCATGAGAGTAACATTAGTTGAATCCTGCAGATCTTGGTGATCAAAGTTCTCATGACTGGGATCTTTATGTACACTCTGTATGATTTGGTGAACATTTTCTTCTTGTTCTTCAGTTAACCCTTCTTGTCCTCCAGTATCACTTGAATTTCCTTGGTCCTTGCTTATGGACAACGGTTTAACTAGTAAAGGATTATCATTATTTATTGTATTTTCCATAAGTATTTCAGTACACCCTTCTGTGGATGTATTAATTCCAGCATCTCCAGGAATTGTTTCTTCCCCCATGGGTTCATTGATCACATTTTCTTCAAACAAATTTTCACTAAATATGTCTTCACCACCATCAGGAGGAATTTCTCCTTCTTGGGTATCTACCAGAGCAGGACTAAGGGGTTCAGACTGTTTAGATTGTTTCTCCTTTTTCCGTTGTCGATTGCTGTGTCTCAATTCTCGTTGCATCTTACCTTGTTTCTTAATTACTTCTAACAAAACCTACAAATCCTCGTGAGTGGAGGCTATATGAGCCAGATTCTGGAGCCGATTTTCAGGCTCCGATTGCAGAGCTTCATTCATGTCACTGCGAGGACTGGAGGGATCATCTTGATTCTCCAAGGTCAGCTTCCTCTTGTGACCAGAGGATTTTTTAGAAGTCGCCTTAGCCTTAGTAGCTGAGCTATGAGTTTGATAGGGGCTTGGTGTTCTAACAGTCTCAGAGTATTTCTTAGCCCATTTTTTAGAAGAATGCTTGGCACGTTTTTTAGAGACCCTTCGTTTTGAAACACTAGGGGAAACACTAGGGTTTTGCTCTGGCTCTACTTGTTCTTCCTCATTCTTGGAAGTATGTTCTTCCTCAACACGACTATATTCCTCCTTACTCATGGGACTACTTTCTTCTTCATTCATGGATCTATCACCCCTCTATTCTTCAATAGAATTTTCCCTATCAGAAGGTTCCTGGTCTAAATCATAACTAACAAAAGAGTCCCAATTACTAGGGGGAGAGAGTTTTTGCAATTCCCTAATAAATAGTAACCTAATGAGCCCATGATGTGCTAGGGCATGACCATGACCTTCTTGAACATTTTGACTCATACGTTGCAGAGATGAGTAAAGAAAATAGGGAACATTAACAAGCATTCCTCTCCACAAATGTAACAGTAAGCGGAAATGGTGGGCATACACATAAACATACCTGCCTTCGCATGTGATATATTGGATGATGAATTTGGCCACATGTTTCCAATGAGCTGGAAGCGAAAGCAATTTAGTGCATTGGCCTGAGACAACGACAATGGATTCCCCTCTGTCTAAAAACCTTTTCCGAAGCGGCTTAAGAGCCACTACTTTCTTTGAGATTTCAGGAAAATAATTTTCACCACTGATGGGTAACCCTGAAAATTCGGCTATAGAATCCACTGTGACAGAAATAGTTAACCCGTGGACAATGGCTCGGTCTTTGGAAAAAATTTCTACGAATTCTCGAGCAGTGTGTTCATCATAACCCCGTAGCCGTTTAAAATACACATCCCATCTAGCTTGCTTAAAGACCTTATACACCTCCGTATTTTTTGGGTCCCTTAATTCATCCATCATCGAAGGCTCATACCAAGGACATTGTTCTCCTACTATGACTGTAACACAAAGTCCTGTGGAAACCGCCTTCGCCCAAACTGCTGACTGTGTAGGAAAATGGTGATGGGGTTGTAACAGAGTTTTTTCAAAACTTTACCAAAACCATTGTGTGAGAAATAGTGACGAAAAGTTACAATCATGAGGGTGAGATAAGACGAACAAGGCAATGATGACAAGGAAAGGCTTTTAAAGGATGATGGAGACATTATGACAGCCGAGACACATAGACAACACAGCGTCCCCCCAGCTAAGCAGCAGACCCATCCACGGGGCATGTCACCATAGGGTAGAGGAAAATAAAATAGGAAATTAAATAAATAAATGAAAGAAAAACAAAACAAAACCATTACCGAATACCAAGGCCATTGATTTCAAGAGATGGCAAGGAGAGCCAAGTACGGAGGATGTGACCGGAAGCTGAAGTGGAGCCAGCAGATCGGATGTCACACGAGAGCAAGTAGCCACAAATCATTAAGAAAGATTGCATCTGCGGGCGAAATAAAGAGAGGCACGACCCAGCATGTGGAGGATGGGAAACGTGCCCAAGGAAGACACTAGGCCAGCGTGGCACGGACGTGGATGGGGCAAGAAGGACTTCCTACCAGAAAAATGAGAGGAAGAAGAGAGGACATTCCTGGCCGAAAAATGATAGGAAGGCGTAGGAATCCAAGTCTAAGCGAACATTTGTATTTTTATTTTTATTTATTTATTTATTTATTTTTATTTTTTTTGTTCTTCGACAATAAACCGCCGGAGACCCGATTTTCAATCTATCGCCGTCTAGGGGCGTCGGAAAACCGATTTTCACCCCTAAGATTATTTAGCAGTGGACAGCCGCCGGGAAGTCAGTTTTCAGCTGCCAACTGGCCAATAGCGCCCATAGGTTTTCACTATTGGATCTTTTTCTTTTTTCTTTTTCTTTTTTTTAATAATCTTTTTATTCAATTTTGAAGGAGGCCAAAGGGAACCATAGTGAGTTCCTTAGCCACATCAAGAAAGAAGGCTTCCTTTGAAAGAGGTTTCTGATACATCTTCAAGCGGTGACCATTAACGAGGAGCTTGCGCCATTCAGAACCCACAGTGCATAGTTGAATAGCACTGTTATCATATACATGCTCAACTTCGTAAGGTCCCAACCATCTTGTATGAAACTTTCCTTTGAAATCCTAAAATCGGGAGTCATACAAGAGTGCCCAATCCCAAGGTTGAAAGGATTGTTGGCAAATATGTCAATCATGCCACAGAGCCCACTGCTTCTGGATGACCTCTGTGTGAAAGAGCGCATCCTGATGGAGCTCATCTAAAGAGTGTAGTTGGGCAATGCGGTCCTTCTGGGCACAGAGAGACTTAGGCCGAGTTGCAATGCAGTCCGCAGAGTCTTAATCTCAAACTCGATCGGAAGAACTGCCTTCTTACCATAAACAAGTTCGCAAGGGGTCAAACCAGTAGTGGTCTTCCACGTCATGCGGTAGGCCCATAGAGCTTCAGGAAGCCGCATAGCCCAATCATGCTTATGAAGAGCAACCGTCTTGGTAAGAATGTTCTCTAGCTCTCTGTTGGTGACTTCAACTTGTCCATTAGCTTGGGGATGGTAAGGAGTGGACTTCCGGTGACGGATCTCATATTCTTTGACTAGAGCAGCAATAAGTTCTGAAGTAAACTGGGGTCCTTGATCTGTAGTGATTTCTCGAGGAACACCAAAGTGAGTGAAAATTTCTGAATATAGAAAGTCAGCCACTTTAGTGTCTCGTGCATGTTTGAGTGCAATTACTTCAACCCATTTGGTGACATAATCTGTGCAAACAAGAATATATTCTTTGCTCCGAGAAGGTGGATTGATAGGACCTACAAAATCAAGGCCCCACTTCTCGAAGGGTTCTAGAGATAGCTGAGGGTGTAACGGCATCTCATCGGAGCATGTAGGATGACCCATCCATTGGCACTGATCACAATGATGAACATACCGCTTACAATCCTTATGAATTGTAGGCCAATAATACCCAGCAGTGAGAATCTTTTGAGCGGTTCTCTGAGCAGCAAAGTGTCCTCCACATGGTTCAGTATGACAAGCTCGAAGAATGTCAAAGACATCCTCCTCAGGTACACATCTGCGCATGATGTTGTCAATGCCAGTGCAAAAGAAGAGACCATTAATCCAAGTATACTGTCCACTAAGGCCCACCAACTTCCGACGTTCACGAGGTGAGAAGTGAGGAGGAAACTTGCATGTGACCAAGTAGTTGGCAATATCAGCAAATCAGGGACTCTTTGTGGAGATATCAAAGAGGTGTTCATCTGGAAAGGTGTCATCAACTGGAGTTGGTTCATTGTCCGGCAGCTGCAACCTGGATAGGAAATCTACAACCACATTTTCTCGACCAAGCTTATCAAGTATAGTGACATCAAATTCTTGTAATAAAAGCAACCACCTAATGACTCTGCCAGTGACTACTGGCTTATTCATTAGAAAGCGAATTGTCGAGTGGTCTGTGTGAACAAACACTTTATATCCAGTAATATAATGACGAAATTTATTAATAGCATAAACAACAGCTAAAAATTCCTTTTCAATTACCATATAATTTACCTCTGCACTGGTGAAATTCTTGTTGACGTAGTAAATAGAATAAAAGAGATTGTCTTCTTTTTGTCCAAGCACTGCACCCATAGAAGAGTAAGAGGCATCGGTATGGATGTGGAATGGCAATTCCCAATTTGGACCCCTAAGGACTGAGGTGGTCACAAGATTGGTTTTAATAGTTTCAAAAGCCTCCTGACACTCAAGCGTCCAAGAAAAGACAACATCTTTAGCTAAAAGAGCAAACAAAGGAGAGGCAATCTTGCTAAAATTTTGAATAAATCGTCGGTAATACCCAGCATGGCCAAGAGAGCTCCTAACATCTTTTGGATTGGATGGTGTAGGTAGGTCCTGAATTATCTGGACCTTTTTAGGATCAACTTGAATGCCTTTGGAAGAAATGAAATGTCCTAACACAATGCCCTCAGTCATAAGGATGTGACACTTTTCATGACTTAAAGATAGATTAGTATCTATACATCTTTTAAGCACTTTCTCTAAGTTTTCTTTTGCCTCTTCATAAGTATTATCGTGAACTGTAAAGTCATCCATATAAACTTCTACACAATCATTCACAAGGTCAGCAAAAATACTTAGCACAGCCCGCTAAAAGGTAGCTGGGGCATTACATAATCCAAATGGCAACACATTGTAGGCAAATGTCCCCCAGGGACAAGTGAAGGTGGTCTTATCCTAGTCTCCAGGTGCTATTCGGATCTGATTATATCCACTGAATCCATCCAAGAATGAGAAGAATTGTTTCCCTACAAGAGTGTCCAAAACTTGATCAATAAATGGTAATGGAAAATGGTCCTTTTTAGTTGCTTTATTTAAAGCTCTATAATCGACACAAATACGCCACTTACCATTTTTCTTTGGTACCACTACTAGAGGAGATACCCACCTGCTATCCGAAATAGGATAGATGAAACCAACATTTAACAATTTTTGTAGCTCCTCCTTGACTATGTCCCGCAAAACAGGGTTAAGTCTTCGTTGTGGCTGTCTGACAGGACGACTACATAAGTTCGGATGGATATAACTTGATTTCTAAACTGAGATATTTTCCTTATCCTACAATTTCTGATTAGACTTGTGAATTACAAATCGAACAAAAAGATGTCCTACTGTGTGGATTATTAAATATTTTGCAAACTCACAATTCCTTCAAACAATACTACGTTGAATCTAAACTAAGCTGTTTCAAAATCACACAATTATCATTATAAACAATAAACACAAATCACGTGAACAGAACATAAAATTACTCACTTCACACTTATAACGAAGTCACCTGATAACGCGAGTAAGGGGGGCCTGCCTTCTCGGTCACCAAGTGCTGAAACTATCAATGCTTGTTACTTCAAACCATGCATTCACAATCAGAGAATAATAATTGGAACAGCAATGTTTTTCATATATTATCCAGTTATCCTTTTGAACAATCCCATACATATTTATATAACACTACTTACTAATATTGTCTCTAACTAATTCCGGGATTGTAACCATGAAACTTGTTTTATACAAAACAAAATGATAGCCACCAACTAATCTAGGGTCGTAGGCCACCGAATCAAAACAATATAACAACTTCAACAAGTCTATGCCATTTCAAGATTATACTAAAACTATCTGTCAAAAATAGATCACTTTCATGTCATTCTCTCATTCACATGATCCATGCGCCAAGCAATCCTTTCTTCCAAGTACCTATCCACCTATAGATCCCCTGTTATGGCAATTAAACAATTGAGTCAGTAAATAACCACAGTTTTCGCTCATAATTTTGGTTTTGACTTTTCTTTCATATTTATTGAATTCCCTCTTTCCTTCCTTACCAAATGGTGACAAGAATGACATGGATACCATAGGAATGACAAATAGTGCCAAATTAAGGGTAAAATAAATAACACATCCTAGCCTCATCATGTAGGCATGCCTTTCATCGTATGTGCTACATGGTGACTAGCCATATGGAACCAAGCATTCTCTCATGTGAATGAGAACAATGATCACATAATCCTTGTGTGAGTGGGAATTCCTCTTTGCACAAGTCCCAACGCTCCATGTGCAAGCATGCCTTACCAAAACACCCTTGGTGTTGTGATAGCCCTCAAGGCGTGCTCAAGGAACCAATTTTCTTGTTATTTGTTTTAACCCAAGTCTATTGTTATGTTATCACTTGATTACAAAACTCCCCAAACACGAATGCCAAGCATACTAGGTACATTGAAGGACGAGGGACAGGAGTGGGAGCCACTCCCTAGTCTCACTCTAGGACTAAGCTCATACCATATCTAAATGAAAGACATATCAAATACATCGTCGGTGGAAAGCTGCAAAATGCCATTTTTATACATAAGCAAGACATACTCAATTGGGCACAATCACCAAGAGAATGGTAAAAAGTGTGTTTGAGATCATTGTCCTAATTGTGGTGTGGTCACCAAGAGATCACCATAAATTTTTCAACCTTTCCTTCATTTAAACCAAGTAAACCTTTATGTATATGTATATGTATATGTATATGTATATGTATATGTATATGTATATGTATATGTATATGTATATGTATATGTATATGTATATGTATATGTATATGCATATGTATATGTATATATTTTTATGTATTCATTAAAAATTTTCATTTAGTTTTGAGCATTTTGTGGATGGTATAATCAAGAAACATATCATCACCCTCACCAATTATGCTCAACTAATTTAAGTACAACCATTTGATTGTTAATAATTTTTAAATTAAGGCAGTACTTTTTAAAATAGAATTGTTGAATTATTGATTTTTTATATATATAATAGTATAAGCCTTTTATGGATGGTATAATTAAGAAACACACCATCACCTAAACCAATTATGCTCGATTGATTGAACTACAACCCTTTGGTGGTTAATAACATTTAAAGGAATGAATTACTTCTCAAAATAAAATTGTTGTATTATTGAATTAGTATATATAATAGTAAGCTTTCTATATTCATAAAAGATTTTCATTTAATTTTGAGTCTTTTGTGGATGGCATAATCAAGAAACATACCATCACCCTCACCAATTGTGCTCAACCAATTGAGCAACAACCCTTTCCTTGTAAGTATTTTTCAAAATAAAGAAGTACTTGTCAAAATAGAATTGTTGAACTAAATGAATTAGTATACATAGCAATACATTTTGTATATTTATAATAAAATTTCCTTTTTGTTTTAAGATTTGTATATTCAAACAAGATTCATACATAAGAAAGACATACTCAACTAGGCAAAATCACCAAGAGAACGGTAAAAAGTGTGTTTGAGATCATTGTCCTGATTGTGGTGTGGTCACCAAGAGATCACCGTAAATTTGTCAATGCAACTTTTGTTGCAAAGTTGTAAAAAGTGTGTTAGTTTTGTTTCAATGTTAGTTAATACTCAAATATCGATTATGGTTGTTGGAGGGTTGATGAGACACATAAATTTCCTTGTTTCATCGACCATAGGATCGGTTGTTGGAGGTATCAAAGGAAAAATCAATAAAATTTGGAGATTTTCTACAATTTTCACCGTTTTTCAGAACGTTACAGTCTATTTTCCATCATTTTTTGTTGTTAAATTCTTTTTGTTGGTATTATAACCCTATGGGGAATGAGAGAAAAATGAATACATTAACTTTTGACTTTGGTTTGATTGAATTTCATTTTGATTTGAGCAAGTTATCATAGTTTTTCTAAAAACTGTCATAAACCCTTGTTAGGGTATGCAGTCATAAAAATAAATGTATAAATCATATCCCCACCAATAAAAAGTCACCCCAATGGGTGTAAAAATGTATATTGGTATTATCTTTAATGTTTTCATGCTTTTTAGTTCTCCAAGATTCATTGGCTCATGCAAATGGTGACTATTGGTATGATATTGGTCATGTATCAAACCTAGTGCAACATCAAGGGCAAATTTGAAGTTGTAAGTGCAAGATAGACCCCCTTGGTGTTTGGAGGAAGGTAGTGAGGGGTGCAGAGGGTTAGTGCAGACCCTTTACAAGCTATTTTGGCCCTTGGCTAGGGAAAATCATCAAGAACTTTATGATTGTCCCTAGATAGTGTGTGGTTGTCCTAGTGAACAAATGAAGACTGAGATTTGGGAAGTATGATGAAATGAATAATCTTATTATGTGGTGGACATCTGAGATAGGGTTGTAGTGATCCTTGTCAAGTAAGAGAAAGTCAGAACTTTGGGATTACAAAGTTGATTTTGTGGCACTCTCTCATGTTCTCGAAACAATGTAATCAACATGTCCAAGCTGATATCCAAGGTCCAAGGGATTTCCAAACCTATGTGCGAGGGCTCAAACTTGTAGCAGTTTAGGATGGAGACTAGTAAGTATGTCCTAGTGAGTTGTTGTGTATGTTGATTTTGCCATTGTGACTTACCCCCTACCTATGCATCCTACTATCATGGTTATGCTAGTTTGAAGAGCAACCCACATTTCAAGCATTCAAGAAAACATCAAGAAACAATTGAGAAATCTACGGTCTTTGCTATGGTATTAATTTTTATGATTTGATTTTATGCATAGGCCTTAGGCTTTATTGGATGAGTGTGAATGTGAATTTGGATCTTGCATTGCACTTTTTTCCACTTTATTTAGATTCACATCTTCATCCTTCACAAGTATGAAGACAACTATGATTAATTGTACCTAGATTTGAAATCAGTTTTCAATGGTAGAATTTTAACACTAACAACCATGAGCTTATCTATCCTTAACAACAAATTTGTCCCCCTTTTACATGCACTTAGGGACCCTCATTGTGCCTTTATGGGTATGTCATATTTTATGACTGTCACGGGTCTAGGGTTTCAAGAAATGAAAGAAAACCCTTTCTAAACTTTATAATACACTAATACCCAAAAATTCTACCCCAAGCATGTTCAATATCTTCGTAACCTTATCTTGCTCCCCATCTAGTCTGTAAGGTCTTGAATTGCATATCTGTTAGAGCATCTTTAAAGTCTTGAACTTAATTGCATATTTGGATAAATTCATACATGTGTTCTTATGAGTCTTAATTCCCATCTAGTTTTTACACTGCATATTTGGAGGAGCTAGTCCTTAAGGTCTTGAACTTAACTGCATCCTTCACCTCAACTTTAAAGTCACATTCAGTGTTTTCTGATACAATGCATGCTTTATAAATGTCTCACATGTGCTATCTCTAAAAGCTAAAACATGATTATTTGTTGATTTTCTGATAAAACAACTATTTGGCTATATTGATGCGTGTTTTTATTAGACTTTCTCCCCATTTGTTGCACACTACATATCTAGAAATGTAGCACCACCATGAGTGCCAGTGGTTTTGTGATGTACATACTCCATCCCCAGTAGTATGGTTAATAAATTTTTCTACCTTCATTCTTGAGTAAGATTTGATGCATAAAATCATTCTTGTTGATGCTTTTTGATGTGGGTATGCAAGTTGATGGAAGACAGTCAATAATAACAGGTATTAAAGTTGAATTAAATCCTGCCCTACTGACATAAAAAATTTTAAAGTTGTGAGAGGGGAATTTAAACTAGTAGTAATGGCTCTACAGTCACATGATATGCAAAATATTTCTGCTCTCTCATCCTTGCATGTTGATATCTATTTCTAGCAAACCCCTTGGCACAAGGCCTAATTTGATACACGAGTTTTATACTCCAAAGCTACAGTCAAGTGGAAATTCCTTTTCAACCCCCATAAAACTTGTTTAAAAGCATCTAAGAATGAAATGGTCTCTAACTCTTAATACACTGTCTATATAGTATATACTCACCCAAAATATGAATATTACAAAAAGACCAAAGCAAATCTAATCTAGTTCCAAATGAACTTATACAATGAGGACCCCTCCAAAGCAATAGTAGCATACAAACACTAATAAAAATATTTCTTAGAAATACAGTAAAGAAAACAACAGATGACCTCTCATACAGTTCATATTCATTTCCTTAAGGTTAACCAAACTTTCGTTAAAATAAGGAAGCAATTGTGGTATCATAGTAAAGGCACAATAAAGAATACATGTGTAGTATCTAAAAGTAACTTCAACATGCTTCCCCAAGCTTGAAATACAAATTCATAGAACTACACAACTATTACATAAGTTTTCACTTTCTGGCTTTTCAACTTTCAAATATCTAAACGTAATAACTTATGCTTTTGAGGTTTTGCAAGAAACATGCAGGTTGTGATTTTCACATTGCCATACTAGACTACAATGAAATTGCACTACTTTGAAAGGTTACTTCTATGGAATTACTACTAAAACTCATCTGTGTACATTGTGATTACCAACACTTCATATTCTCCAAAGCAAAAGAACATGTATATTGGTATTATCTTTCATGTTTTCATGCTTTGTAGGTCTCCAAGAGAAATTTAGATTACTAATTCAAATGTAAAGGGGACTGTTACAGAGGGGAAACTCTCGAGATTTTTTAGATAAATTTATGATAATTTTTGGGTTTCACAATATGTATAGATGGGTTTTTGGAATTGTAACATTTCCAAAAGATAATGAAAAATGCATTTTGGTTCATGTGCTCTAAATGTGTTCTTCTGTTATTATCGCTAATTTCTCATATGTCGAATTGGTGATCGCTTTATGTATATGTGCAAACTATTGATAATTTATGCAATCGATGTAATGATACACAAACAAACTTTGGTATCTCAGTTTCAATGTATTGGAAGTAGTTGATCACTTCATATGTTGAGATTCATCATCCTTCACTCATTGTCAATGTGCATCTAAAATGTGCTCATAACCCCTTTGTAAATGTTATTAGTTATGTCCAATCTTATTTGGTCCTCGTACATCTTCAAATAGGGTATTAGTTACTAATCTTCTTTTAGTTTCATCTTGTCTCCTTTCTGTACTTTCAGGTTAAAAGTACACAAAAATCCTTAAAACCCCCATCATACGAGGGAGTTGCCCCTCTCAAATACAAAGGAAGATTGCAGTTTCATTGCAATCTCTCCAGATGTTGGCACGGTTGTCACTGCTCTTTGGGCATACAGGGTCAGTTTCAAAGAAACAATCGCAGTGACAAATATGTTTACCAACACCATTATAATTAGGAATTTCAATTATAGGTCTTACCAATTTTAGAAATTTCCTTCAACATCTTAATCTATTTTAATTCTTCTTCTTCTAGGGTTTCTTCATTCAAATCTGTAGTTCCTAATTCCTCATCATCACTTTCATCTCATGTCCATGATTTAGACCCTTTTTACTATCTTCTTGCACAACATCCAATCAAATCTTTATTGACCTCGTCATATCTACCTATATCCAACAACATCGACCATACCAAGAATCCTCCTTGGTGGCATCACTCCTTTGGATCTGGTGCAACTACCTCAAGTTGGCAATTTGAATACAAGGTTCCAACTGTCTCACAACATTGTATTGACAAGAAATTGTAGGCTACCTTAGGTCAATAATTCGTTCACCCTAGGATCCTTCAAAATTTATTTCCTCCAAAGGATTCAAAAATTATCTCTAATACCACTTGATGCAATAATGGATGGAGGATTCAAACAAAGGATTGTCCAACCATCCAATCAAGAGTTAACACAATAAAAAATTTATAGAATGGAAAATTAATTTTTGATTGATTCAGTCTAATAGAATGATCATATAATGCTTATTTATTGGTTACATGAAAATTATAGATTGGTCTATGGGTCACCATTGACTCAATACATGTTTACATACCAAATTATAATTCAAGACTAACTCAGCACTAGCTACTGACTCCACTACTTTCACAAACTATCTAACTCATAAATATATATATATATAAAGCAGGGTTAGCCTATTGACAGGAATCCCCATAAGCTAATACAGTGGAACGGGAGACTTTGGGGAGGCATATGAGTCATTTCTGGAGTCTTGAGCTAGTTTTTTATTTTTTAGGAAGGGTTCCTATATTTTAGGGAGTGACTGTTAGTTCACCCTAAGCTTGGGGAAGCATAGGAGGAGACACTAGGAGAATTCCCAGTTGTTCAGGAACTACCTCCTAAATTTTGGGGAGGTTCCTACTTTTAAGGAGCAAGTTGGTAGTCGCCAATGGACCCACCAAGATGTGAGGAGGATTGACAGGGAGCCAGTGGAGTGAATTTCAATGATCGGGGATGGTTCCTTAGTCTTTGAGGAGGATCCCTATTTTTTAGGGGAGACTGGTAGTTGGAGCTCTACGCCCAGTCATCACCGCGGATACCAGTGGCACCATTAATTTCAGTTTGGAG